>NC_077227.1:409629099-409868644 GCF_027887165.1 Monodelphis domestica
TATAAGGACAAAAATTGCACTGGCTACTTTATAGATGTAAAAGTCATCCAGAAAAAGTTGCTATGTTGTTGAGAAGAAATTATTCTAGAAATTAAATTTAGGATTTTTTCAAATCAGACTTATTTTCATGCATGTGCTGTCAGGAATAGTAACAAGAAATCATGACACACAAGAAGTTTTTAAAGTGATTAATCTGTTCATGGAATTCAATAATACTAGTACTAAGAATTTGGTATTTTGCAAGAGAGAATTTCTAAATGATGTTGTCTTTGACAAAGGTTATATGAATTGCTTTTAAAATGTGTACAATGTATAGGAAGGAATGTAAGGGTATATGATATGCAAACTGCAGCCTTGAAATCAAGAAGAGTGATAATACCTTTCCTCTACTTACAATAATGTAAAGAGGAGAAGCCAGAAGAAATAAGAGTAATGGATAGAGATACTAGTTTATACTATGAATTCTAGTGTTAAATAGATACAACAAATTATAAATTGGAATTTAATCAGGTATGTAGCAATATTTTGAGCTAAAAGAAAATTAAACATTAGGTTCTATTCTACTTTAGACAGAAGTTTGAGAGGAGTACAGGTAAATGCTTTGTACTTCAGTTTGGTTAAACACTGAAACATTGCTAAAGGACTTAATCAAAGTTATTTGGGAGTTGTGGAGTTCAAACTAAAATCCACTGAGAGTAAATTATTTGAAAGAGGTTTGATACATTGAAAATTTTAAATTGTAGTAAGCTCACTTATTAAAGAAGGATGGGATAAGTTTGCTAAGAAATAAAATCTAAATCAAGCCAAGCACCCTTAGGATAAAGTGCTCAGAAGCTATTAACCCCTTCCTTGCACACAGGAAGGAGAAAGAAGTGCTTATAATTGTTCCACACTGATACTTAGGAACTGAAATAGGGACCTCAAAGAGTTAACAACCACTGGGTGATAGAACTTAAAATGAGTATATTTTAATTGTAGATTCAGAGGTTTTAAGATGCTCAAACAAACTTTGCCAGCCCTGTCTGACCAAGTAGCTTGTTTGAAGCTGTGGAATTTTAATGCAAACATTCCATGTCCAGAATGATAAGAATATTCAGACAACAATATGTAACTTCAGCCCTTCATTTTGTAAGACTACATTTTCCTGCTTGTACATCATCCATTATGTGGATGATATTCTTATTGTGGCTGAAGATGAATCCCAAATAAGAAAGTGCTATAGTCAATTGGAAATTACCTTGCAAAAATACCATTTAGATATTGCTCAAGAAAAGATTCAAAAAACAATCCTGTACTCTATCTAGGGGCTCACTTATATGCAACATTTGTTAGGCCTTAAAAATACAATTAAGAAAGGACTGCCTTAACACCTTAAATGATAATCACAAATTGTTAGGTGATATCAGTTGGGTTAGGCAATATTCATTTCTTACTACAACTGAATTATAACCTTTATTCAAAATACTGGAAGGGAGTTCTAATTTGAATACTCCAAGAACTTTGAGACCTGAGACCTCTCTTGCTTTAGAGATAGTAGAAGACAAATTGAATCAGGCTCTACTCAACCATTATCAGCCTCAATTGGCCCTGGAAGTGACTATTTTTGCAACTTCAATGTTGCCAACAGCTGCCATAACGCAGAAACAAAGAGTCATTGAATGGTTACATCTAAAAACCAAATCGGGAAAGGCTTTACAAAGCTATAATTATCTCATGGCTCAATTAATATGGAAAGGCATAGAACATGTGGTTTCAGGTTTAGTTCGGTATCCTCATGAAATCCGGGTACCCATTGCTAAAGATATAATACAGAAATATTTACAAAGTCATGATGAATGGTCTTTACTATTAGTGTACCCCATTGCTATTACCACCTACACTCCACAAGGCTTATTTTCGTTTTTGTCACAACATTCTATTGTTTTTCTTCATATTCTAAGAGATGGTCAGGTATCAGGACCTAATGTTTATGTTGATGCAAATGCTAATTACAAGGCAAGGAGTATACAAGGCAGGTAGTTCACCTGACATTTTTACCACTCCTTTTTCTTCTACCCAACAAAATGAATTAACAGCTGTTTTACTAGCTTTTTGGTTATTTCAGGAACCTTTCAACCTTCTAATGTACTCTAAATATGTTTTTCAGTCTTTGCAGGGTATAGAACAAGCTGTCATCAGATCTACTCAAAGCAATGTACAAATGTTATTCTATAAATTACAAACTGTCATATGACAAAGGACACATATGTCATGCATGTAAGCAGTCATACCACTCTGCCTGGACCTTTTTTAAAGGAAATTATATCATAGATCAAGCTTTGATTGCTCAATATTATCTAATATGCATTTAGCTGAGGAATCATATCATAGATTTCACCAAAATAGTACTGCTTTATGCAAAATGTCCCAACTCACAAAGGATCAAGCCAGAAGTATTATTAAAAAGTGTCCAATTGTGTTCCTCAATGCATATTGGTGTGAATCCCAGAGGCTTAAATAGTACAGATATATGGCAAATGGATGTGACCCACGAATCGTCCTTTGAATGACTTAAATATATCCATGTCACTGTGGATACTTATTCAGGATTTTTATGGGCTTCCTGCTTGACGGGAGAAAGAACTTCTCATGCTATTAATCACTGCTTAATGACTTTTCAGATGGTTGGTCCCCCCCAGAACATTTAAAACAGATAATGGACCTGCTTATACTTCCAAACAATTTTTTCTTTTTTGTCAAACTTGGGGTATTCAACACCTCATAGGTATCCCATACAATCCACAAGGACAAGCTATTGTGGAATGCAGTAATCAAATACTAAAAACATTTCTTTTAAAACAAAAGGGGAGAGAAAGTATCCCACATCGATGATTGGCAATAGCTGTATATACTATAAATAATTTGATCTTTACTTCCAATAACATATCCAGAGCTGAAAATTTTTTTCTCTGCATTTTCTTATGAACAAAATTCAAGTACCACCACTCCTGGGCTCCCTGCCCCAAAACAAAAATTTGTCATGTGGAAAGATGATAATCAATCTTGGCAAGGACCCCACCCAGTGGTCCTGCCAGGCCGAGGTTTTGTTTATGTCTCCACAGGTAAAGACAGAGTATGGCTCCCTCCCCGCCGAGTTCGAGAAATTGACCACAAAGAGAAGGACAAGAAGAGGACACAGGAAGCCTCTCAAGGAGACTCGACAACAAGATACTAACTCTTCTACTTCTATTCCAGAATTTAAGTACAGCTACTGGAATAAAGAGATGGGTTTTTTGGGAACAACCACCTTGGGTAGAGTATGTCGGCATGGGACATGCTTTACCAGAAGTCATCTTATATGCAAAAACTAACTCTGATATTCCTGACATTTACCATTTTGAGAGACAAGCTAAAGACAGAAATCAGGCCAACAATTTGTTTGTGCCTTTCAATTGGACTGGACTAGTTGAGGCACCCCCAATGGGCCTCTCACAAGACCATCCTGCATGCCTGCCCCTCAGATCTCTGCAGGCACATTATTATGGTCATCCTGACCTGTCAGGGTGGATGGACAACTTACATGTTCTTGATTGTGTGAAGATTGGATTTAGCTATCTCCTGATTGTTACAATGAAGGTACTTAGCTCTTCCTTTATAGTGAAGCTACAATTGTAAGCTACAATCTATTTTTAGATTTTAACCACAAAAAGGTGTTAAGTAACTACAAAAGGTGAACTTAACAAAAGAGGTGTTAAGTAACTCAAAAAGATATAATCTAACCAGAGAAGGTGAGAACTAAAGAATGGACAGTACTGGAGAAAAGTATCTGCTGTGATTGGTAGATGTGAAAATTTGGGGGAAGTGACACAAGAGGTCTTTAAATAGAGGAAACAAAGACTCAAGAGAAAGAGTTGGGCTTGAAATGAAGGATCAGTAACTTGGAGCTGAAGGGAAGATGGAAATCCGTTCAGAGATTTGGGCACTGACTCAGAGGAGCAACCAGAAGGCAGACACCCAGACGTCTTTAAGACTGTCTCCTCTTGGTGAGTAAAATGCTGACTTAGTGACCCCACCTTTCTGGAGGCATGAAGCCTCCAGGAAAGGCCCAACTCCTTGAGGCTTTCTTCCCCTGGCTGGGGCTTAAAGATTCTAACTGGTATCAGAAGAAGTCAGAGTTTTCTCTCTCTCTCTCTCTCTCTCTCTCTCTCTCTCTCTCTCTCTCTCTCTCTCTCTCTCTCTCTCTCTCTCTCTCTCTCTCTCTTTCCTTAATATCTTCCTTCTATTATAGATATTGTAAATAAACTACCATAAATTCCATTTACTTTAGAAATTCATTTTGAGATTTAGAAATTAAATCCCTGGTGACCACCTAATAAAACCACCTGTATAAATATTCAGAGTCCCAACCACAATTTAATTTTAACAATTGGAAAAACTTATCATCCATAAATTTGGCAGCTTCCTTATTCCTAAAATTGTCCTGGCAATACACAGATGGCAGAAAGTAACATGACCCCTGACTTGGTCACCTCTCTCATGTGTCCCCAGTCCTTATTTGATTCTTATTGGGAATTTTTCTGTTACAACTTATTTCTCAAAAAATAATGTAAAAATGTGTAACTATTCCTGTATCAACTGTAAGATTTCCAATTGTATTTCCCCTTACATTATTTCTATGACTGATCAGATTGTTCTCCTGAAACAAACCCCATTTGTCATACTTCCTGCACATAATTCAAACCCTTGGTACTGTTATTATGGGATGTATAAGGGGAAGAGACAAGAGGTAAACATTTAAAAATTTTATTTTATTAATGGGAATGGGATAGGAATAAGGATAAAAAAGGAGAAGGGAAATTTCTTAACCTTATCCCCCAAATGAATTCCCCTTAATACTATTCTGTTGGCTAACTTATCTAAGCTAAATAAGTTAAGTTCCCCCAAAACATAACCTCACAAACAGAGTCTAGATATGGGTCAAGATCCCAGAGGTAAAGTCCGAATCCTTTCCCAATAGAGATTAATGGTCTTTTCTGGATCTTCTTGTACAGGCCAGCAGCCTGTACAAGCAGTCTCTCTCCTCAAACTGGTATCTCATAGAGGGCCAGATATCTTGTAGATAGATGGAAATTTCAGCTATCTCCAAAATCTTCAGCCAGAAAACTGTTTTCAATTGGGACCACCACCCCCCTTGGAATCTTGACCCAGGTTCTCATGTGGTTCTGTGTCCCATGTCCCTGTCAATCAAATGCAGTCTTGTCTCTGCTTACTGCAATACTCCGATCCAAATATTTATAGTCTTCAGTTGATTATGAATCATTTGAAATGAGTCAGGACATTCATTGACTGGATCATAATGGGAACTATTTCTCTAGTAACACTCATTGCTACCTCAGTCATCTCTTTGATGGCAGTCACCAATACCATTCATACCACCTCTTATGTTAACAAAATGTCTGAAAATATATCTCAGGCTTTAGACATTTAAGAAATCATAGATGCTAAACTACAAGCTTAATTAGATGCATTACAACATGGAGTTTTTGTCTAGGTGAACAAGAAGAAGGAATGAAAATGAAAAACTGCTTACAATGTCATGGCATGTATAAATCCATTTGTGTTGCCCCAGTTTCTTATAACTCTTCTCAATACAAATGGGAAAGCATTGTTCCATATTTGCAACATGTATGGCATCATAAGAATATTAGCCTTGATCTACAGACCCTTCACCAAGAAATTTTGGCTATTATCCATCTCATTTCCCTCATATTCCAACAGAAGACATTGCAGCACAGATTATTCACACTTTAAAGAATTTAGCATTGCATCCTTCTGTAATTTTCTCCCTGATAGAAATTGGATTATGCCGTGGTCAGGGTCCAGCCTTACTCGCGACTCAGGGTTTCCTGACTGGTGGCAAAGGATCAGTCAAAATAAACAACAAATGGAAGACAGCTTAATCATTACGGCCATGAGATTGCTTTGCATCTTGACAGCTGCTCTGCCGTTCCCAGGCTTGATTTTTATTTTTATACCCATTTTCTTGGCATGCAGATTACATTACCTAACACACATGTTCAGAGAGAGATAATTGCAAGTGATACATTAACTTTTAACAAATCACTTGATTAACATTCTATATTTTGTATTGTGATTACAGACAGCATACAAGATAAATGATTTTGTCACAGGTGGCTTGCTAGGGAGTTTCTGAGTTACTGATTTGTGTAATTAAGTCACTGAGGCATATTGAAGCTTAGTGTACCTGTACATATTGTATGGGCCTCTATGATTGATTTGTATGCTGGCTTCATGAGAATAGGCTTCTGTGAGTGGGCTTGGCCTGTAGCTGTGGTTTTTCTGGGAATTATGTACCTAAGTAAAAGTTAACCTGTAGCAGTCCACCCCTAGCTATGGGCAAGGGGAACAGTTGGTATGTACAGCTTGCCTTAGAAGAGAGCATGCTCAGTCTTGAGCATGCTCAGTATTGCACATAGCTGGGAAAGCCTCTGACCCTTGACCCCAGCTTCCCCCAGGTTAGGCGGGAACACAGGTTTCTTTGTGCTCACCTGGTTAAGAGAAACCACACCTATACCTTGTCATTAACCAATGAGAATCATCCCTATGTACTGTGTATATTTGCATATCAAAGGTTATATTTAGCCCAGCAAGCTCCGCCTCTCTCTCTCTCTCTCTCTCTCTCTCTCTCTCTCTCTCTCTCTCTCTCTCTCTCTCTCTCTCTCTCTCTTTCAGGCTAGCTGATGGCTGTCCTGGCAGGGCCAAGCTCCATCTTTAAACCTTCTCTATCTCTTTCATCTCTCTGACCTGTGTGGTATTAAATGTGGATCTCTGGACTGGTAAAAGCCTTTGGAAGGGTCCTTTGATCAGAGCTTAGCTGTGGCTCATGGAAAATTAATAAAGACTCATTCCTGCCACCTCATATCTCTAATTTGACTTCGTCATCCCCCTTGTGGTATCTAAAACTTCTATCCTGTCTCTATCTTCCTACCTTAAAGCTTTTCTCCCGTCTGAGGAAGCTTTATAACCCATGATAGTCTTTTGGGGATAGGGTCTAAGGGTCTGACCTTTAGTTGATGTTTTGGGGAATTAGGGTACAGGTGTTTTGCTTTTGCATTATTTCTTTTGAGACTAGAGGGAATAATAATCATGTCAATTCATAGGTAAGGGGCATTGATGAAAGAGGTCATGCAAAGGGGATAGAGTGGGGTCTCCTCAGCTACCATGCATGACTCTGTCAAGGAGTCATGGTCTGATGGCCCCCAACAGGATTACTCATTTTTATTCTTTTTCCTATGTTTTTGGTCAGCTTCAAGTGGCATTTGACAGATTTGGTAGATTTAAAAACAAAGGGAGAAAATGAGCCCTGAGGGCCTGATAAAGGCCTCATAAGAGAAAAAAACAAATTAATAAATTAATATTGAATAATTAAAGAACAATTATAGTTTAGAAGTTAATATTTGATTGGCAAATGGATATAAAGAATTGGTTATTTACATGTCAGAAACTGGAACTGTCTATGAAACAAAATTGGCCTATAAGCTGTGATCAGTAATATAAGCAAAAAGGCTTTTCTTAATAAACTATTGCAGGCCCAAATCAAGGCTATGCAAAAAGCTCAGAAGAAAAGACCTTGTTGGGGAGGCAATCTTAGTAAATCTAGGATGGGACCCCCTGATTTTAGGCTATGAACCCTGAGCAAGAGCTATGAATAATCTCAGCTTCTAAGATGAGACTGTGGAGAAATGAAAAACCTCCTTTTCTTCATCTGCCTATGACAAATCATTATGGTTAGCACAAACAGCATACTCTGAGACAAGCCCTAATAAAAAATGAAACTTCAAAGTTCCATTTCCAATCAAACAAGTTAAGCATCTAGTTTTTTAGCTTTACACAATTCACACAAATTATATACTTGCTTACCTTGTCTTCATTTTAAAAATGTAAAAAGGGGGGAATTGATAGGGTTTCCTAGTAAAAGATCCATAATACATCAAAAATACCTGAATGACCTAGGTCTGGGTCTAGGACATATTTCTGTACTATATCCCTGGAAATTCTAGCAGAAAAAAACATCATCTTGTGTATATTTCATGTATCTTATGGACACCTCTAAATCCTCCAATCACAGTGCAGAGTGTACCCAATAGATTAATAGCATGACAGGATGCATTGTTCTCCTCAAGACTCTGTTACTCATTGCATGCTTGGGTAGCATCCCATATGCCTATAAATATCATCACTCCCCTCAATAAAATTGCCATTGATTGCCACCAGTATCTTTGGTCCTTTGGATTTATCCATCTTTCTTATGATCCTTGCTATCTCCTTATCCCAATGAGGTCTTCACAGAACCCTTGTAGGACCCCCAGAGACTGGCAGGGCATTGCTGATCGAATGCTGTTGCTATCATTAGTCTGTGCTCAATGTTGACATAGAGGGCCCCTAAAGTCTCTTTCTGACCAGTGTATAAATGGAAATTTTGTGCCTTTGAACTATATCTCTCAGCATCCCTTTCCTCTTTCACCCCCACCTTGGGTGCTTGCATATTATATATAGTTGTGGGTAACTCCACCTCTTGCTCTCTTCTCTCACAACTGGGGCTTAGCTCCCTTTTGACTCTAGCTTTTTATTTTAGTTATTATTGACAAATCTTATTAAATATGATACTTGAAGTTATTGTATATTAATTTTTAAGCTTACATTTATGGTGACCACTTTGGGACAGAATTCTCAAAAACAAAATTTTTAAAGCCCAAAAAAATGAAGAGTAGATAAATTTTGCAAGCCGTGTTTTCTCCCTCTACAGCGCTGCCACTGTTGCTGCTACTGCTCTTAGCACCTTTGTTGCCTCTGCCACTCTAGCCCCAGTCTCCCTATTGCTGAGATGTGCTGGGAAGTCTGAGAGCTGTTTGGAGTTTGAAAGTGCCTTCTTGGTCCTGTGCAGAGGGTAATGTATAAACCCTTACACCATGACCCCTTCCTCCCCATTCCCCATGTGGGTTCCTAGACTGTCCTAGCCATTTTTCAGCAGGGGAACACAGTGTAGAACAGGAAAAAAACCACGCTATTCAGTTCCACCCACCCCCCACTTCTAGTTTCTAAGCTGAATTCTAAAGCTGACTCTGGGCTCCTGATTAAGATGACTACTACTGAAGGTTTTTTCACAGGGAGGGCAGATAACCCAAATGAATAGATTTGAAGATGAAGGTTTTATGATTTTGTCTCTAATTTTTTCCCTTTTTTCTCCTGACCCAAAACACCAAGAGAAGCCAGTCTCTCATATGCAAATACCCTATTGTTTCTCCCTGGCAGTTTTGCGCCTAGGGGGGAGAGGACTGGAAAATAGCATTAAAAAGTCTTTTAGCAAACACCTGAAAGAATTTTTACCTTCCACTCAGGGTCATTCTGTTTTCCCTGTAAATAAAATCCATTCAACCTTTTTTTTTTTTTGAGGAATGATGCTATCACATAGCATGCTTGAAACTCCGAAAGAACAGTTTGAGTTGGTAGAACTAACAAATGTAGATTGGATCTGCTTAATTCTTTTAGTGGCCGTTTTTATTTTCATTGGATATTTCCCATTTTATTTACTTCTCCTCAAGAGTATTCAGCAGCAAGCTAGGCTTCTTGAATTACAGACCAAACTGGAATATTTTGACCAAGTTTTGAAAATCTTAAATACTCTCAATATACAGAATGTGAGAAACTCCAGAGTCCAAAGAATGCATATGGATGATAATGCTTGGGAAGGGACAGAACCTAAAAGAGATCTTGGAGTTTATTGATGTTAATCTTTTGAGTTTTGTTTCTTCTCCATAATAGTGAAGAAGTCTATTAGAATTGGAGAAAAGGACTTTTAATTTCAATACTTCTATCCTTTCATACCTATTGTATTTTGTGGATTGTTTGCTTTAAGGCTTAATTTTTTAAAGTTCATATATTAATCTAATAAATATCTTTACACTGAATCATTTTAAGCTACTGTATTTTGCCTATTAGATATATTCTGTTATATGATCTTTATTTGTTCCTTTCCCTATGACTGTACTGAAGAACATATCCTTGTAAAAGGCCATAAACACCTTGTACAAACCCTCTTTTGTGGAAAAAATAGGTCCTTAGGGATAATGAGATTGTCACTAGATCCATCAAGGTCACATGTTGCCTATATGGCCTTTTTGTTCCATTTTGCCTTTGTTTTGTTGTCACATAGATGATGGATGGACTCCATCAATGCTGGTTACAATTGTATACAAACTTTTGAGAATTTGATGAGCTAATATCTCAATTGATTTAAGAGGTCTTCAGAAATGATTTTTAGATATCTAGTAGCTTCTGTATGTCATATATATATATATATATATAAGAATGTTGAATTAAAGGCAGAGAACAAAATACAAGTTCCTGCCACAAAAATTTTATAAAAAAGCATAAAGCCAAGTAGCTTTGAAATGGATTTTTTAATATTTTAACTCTCTAGTTTAATCTACTTCCACCAAAACAATCTACATTCTTAATGATGTTTTAGACTCAAAAGGTTTTTTATCAACAATACAAAGGTTTGTGTTTTTTCTAGGCTCCACTGCCAAATTTTGGAATGATGGCAGTAATAGACTTTTTAAAAAATATCTTTGCCAAGGTTGAAAGATTTGCTACATCTATAGAACTTGTGACAAGTATCCATCTGTTTATAGAATTTTTAAATATCACACAGCAAGTGGCTATATAGACACTTGTATGAATCCTATATGATAGTACTTTTGTTTGCTATTGTCATTAACTAGACTATTGTCAATTTTGGGAATTTTGGTACTTTCTTTGAATGTGCATTACCTACTGTACTACTGTTTTATAAAACTGTTACTTTGTGAAAATCATTTGCACTCACACAGTGATTCATGGCCAACTTAAAAAGTAAATGGATCTCATTTTGGGATGAGAAACCTTTGTAGTCTACCTTTCCTTGGCTGACACAATGTGTCACTGATTGTAAGCTATATATTTTTACTTTTTAAATTATTTTTCTTTTTGGAATGTGCAATAGAGTATTTGAGTTTTATTTTTTTCTCTCCTTTTTTTAACTCAGCACATGTTACCAACATTATTAAGGGTTTTTTTTTTAATTTTGCACAAGGGTAAGTTTAAAAATGTTCATTAACCCTAATGTCAATGCATACTCAAAAAGCTTTAGACTATAGAAATAATGCCATTGATTGTTTAAAACAAATATGGGACTTTGCTTAATGGTTCTGTCTGATTCCAGGAGAAGGGAATACAAAAAGAGCCACTGCACAGTGCCAAAGAAGCACAAAGCTAATCTGCATAGAGTCTACTGAGTACAAGGTCAAAGAGACCAACCAATCCTAGTGGGATTGATAAAATTTTGAGCCAAGACCAGAGGACTTGAACTTATTTGGGGTTTGAGGTTGCAGCTCTTTTGACATATGTCAGAGGCAGATCTTCCCTGAGCCACATTCGACCAAACACCTCACTTTGCCTGCCATCCTGGCTCTAGCATCCCTGAGAGAAAAGGTAAAATCAAACCACAGAATACTATTTCCCAATTTTCTGCTGAAATCTAGTCCTTTTCTGCCTTTCATAGTGTGGCAAACTTTCTGTAGTCCTGGCTACTGACTGAGAAAGTACATAATTGATATTACAGGTTTATGTGACATAAATCACTTTAATTGGGCCCTGATTCAAGGATATATTATAGGTTTATTTTTCCTTTACTTGGAATTTTTACAATAAGACTTTGATATTCTATATTTCATCCACAAGTAATTTTTCTCTTTTATTTGGATTTTTTTATTTTTTTTATTTCTTTTGCCAATTGATTCACATAACTCAGCCACGTATCCCTGAGTGATCCCTGTGTTTATCAATATCCTCCTGGGGGGGTGAGGGGAATACATTATTATCATATAATGCAAAGTTTAAATTCCTTTGAAAATAATTTTAGGATAAGAAACTTGCTACCTCCCCAAATCCAGAAAGTGAACTGTTTGGAGAAAGAAGGTGCTGTGAAGATGCCTGCAGAAAACCTCACACTGTACCAAAAGTACCAGAGTGAACCTTGGGATGTGACAACATGAACTTTGGGGGGTTGAATGCATTTATTTTGAATGTATACTTTTATGCCAAAAGGGACTGCCCCAATTGGTTTTTTGTCACTGCATTGTAAGAGAGGAACTGGACTTAATCTGCCAGCAAAACAGAGAGAAGCAGATCTGGCAAACTAGAGAGTTCTGTAGGAACGGGGGAAGGGCAGTAAGGAGAGAGAACTCTGGGAAAAGGGGAGGAAGTGAACTGAACTGGACAGTTAAAAAGATTCTTCTCCTCTCTGAGAAGCTAAGAACACTTATCTCCTCCTGTGAAAGCTTGCCCCAATACTCCAAGAAGGCAAACAAGTGAATGGGACTGGAAGCTGTTCGCTAGAAGAAAGATTTCCTCCAGATCCCCTAATGTCCTGGACTGATTACAGCTGCCAAGGCAATTAGAGCCAGAACTTCTTCTCTAACTGACCCCAAGGGGTCAGAGCAACAAAGCCTGATCTGCCAGACTTTTGGGAGAAGGGGTTTCAGTTAGTTTAGGGACTCCCTGTTCCCTTTTCCCTTCTGCCCCATTCCTAAACTCATCTGCCCTATCCCTCATATTGTTCCCTTAGAATAAAACAGTTTAATAAGAACAAGTCACTGACTCCATTACATCTAGAGAGAGAGAGAGAGACTTGAAGTTGGGGGGAGGGAAGTGACATCTCTCTTCCCAGGGATAGGGAAGCTAACTACATCAAGCTTGTTTAGCTAAGGTCTCTGGGGGAACTGAAGTTAAGGTCTGGAAAGGCAATCAGAGTGGGGTTGTCAAGGAGAGCTGAGAGGGAAGACAATCCATCCTCTCTCTCTCTCTACTTGACTCAACTCCATCTCTACCTCACTCAGGTCCTGATCCAGCAGGGAGGGAAGACTCCATTCTCTCCCTGCCTTCCTATTACAGTTATATTACAGCACCTAACATTGGCTTTGTTCCTTTTCTCTTTTATTTCCCTTTCCCAAAAAAAATTATTCTAATTTCCATTTAGAGACTACAATATTGTATACACCTTAAGTTTAAAAAAATATTTGGAGTTTCAGGTTGATTTCCATCATCCATTAGGGAGAATTGTCTCCCAAAGAATCACAGTGGGGAATATATATAAATGGACATTTTGTGCCTTTGAACTACACCTCACAGCATCCCTTTCCTCTTTCATCCCCACCTTGTGTGCTTGCATATTGAATATAGTTGTGGGTAACTCCACCTCTCACTCTCTTCTCTTGGGACCGTGGATGAGTTAGCTCCCCTTTGACTCTAGCTTTTTATTTTAGTTATTATTAATAAATCTTATTAAATGTGATACTTGGAGTCATTATAAATTAATTTTTAAGCTTACACCAGTTAACTGACTCCCTTACTGTTTTTGGTTTGACAGTTCTCAAAGTTGCTATTGCTACTTCCAAGATGCACTGCTCTTGTTGCTGCCACATGGGCTCTGGGACAGTACTCATCCCAGTGTCATAGACCTTTCTTTCCTACTTACTAAGTTGTCTTGGTATGAAAAATGTCTCGCCCTCCAACCTTTGTTGGTTCTGCTGCTTCATAATTCTATTTGAGGGGTTATTTTAATGTTTAGAGGGGAATATTGGAAGAGCCCAGTTACTTCCTGTACTCTACCTTCTTGGCCTATATTCCTCATCTCTTATGACTGTATAATTAGAATTTTGTACCCCAGGCTCCATTTCCCAGAATCCCACTTTGGTTCTCATGTTATGTCCTTATGTTTTGGAGTAAAGTTTCTATAAACCCACCCTCTCTTCTCTCTTCTCCTGTTAATGTGCTCGGGAAAAACTTCTATTTACTCAAGTTTTACTTTATTCTTTTTATTTCCTCTATTTAAAGTGATTATTAATAAATCTTATAAAATATAATACTTGGAGTTATTGGATATTAATTTTAATCTTACATGGCATAGTACAATTCTTATATCACAGTTTGTTCATCCATTTCCTAACTTATGGACATCTATTTTGTCCTATTTCTTTATTAAAACATAAAAAATAATCCTTCTACAAATATCCTTATAAATCAGATTCTTTCCTTCCATCCTTGGTTATCTTGGAGTACATTTAGTTACTGCATCACTGGATCACAGGGTGCAATTCCAATTTTTTCCTAGAATATTGAGGGACTCGCCTGCAAATGCCTCAAGAAGAGAGAGAAAGGACAGTAGTTTGGATTCCACGGGGGGCGAGACGGAGCCAGGAGATGGCAGAATTGAGTCAGAAACCAAGCTGGATTGATTTTAATGGAGCCACAGCACACTCCGGCCACTGGAAATCTCAAAGGCAAGAACCATCCAGTAGTCCAAAATTAGCAAGGCTCAAGTCAGAGAAATGATAGAGCTTAGCTGAGAGATTAGCCTAGGCTCCTCAGGCCAGTTGCCAAACATGAATCTTAAGGCTGAGAGAATAGGGTGTAGATAATAGGATGAATTAGAAAGAGCTAGGTATTAACATTGGAAAGGAAAGTGCCTGGCCAAAGGCCAGGTCCCAGGTGAGAGAGAGGAGAGAGAAGAGACAGTGTTAGGCAAGGCTGAGATCCAAGAGAGAGAGAGGGAGGTGCCTGTGGCTGCTCCTTTTAATGTCTTTGATATGCAAAGATGCATAATGCATAAACATGAATACAGAGTGTGTTGATTGGTTCAGGTGTAGATTCGACAAAGGTAAAGGTGGAGTTTATCCCCGCGTGAATAAGACAAAGGGATCTAAGTTTTTTGCCTTAACCTTAGCAATGCTGGGATCGGAGGTCATTGCCATGCACAAGAATGGCCATGTGTCCACACACAATCCTTACATCTTAATTATACATATGGGCTGGACTGCTACAAATATTTAAAAAAATTACTGTTCTTCCAGTGCACTAGGGTGTCTAATCTTTCAGAGAATTTCAATAATTGCTATTTCCCTCTGTTGCCATCTTTGTCAATTTGATAGTTATGAAGTATTTTAATTTGTATAATAGGGGACTAATCAATGAGGGCCCAGTTCTTACTGCCTGCTAAGATATGCCCTTCCTGGTTGATTATACAGAGGACGCAAAATATTTTTTCTGTTTGTCGTCAATCTATTATGTATAAGTTTGGGGACCAGTTTCCAGCCATGAACAACTAAGGATTCATGAGTGATTATGTGATGATGAAAAAAATCTCGTTATCTGAGGAACTAAAATGGCTAATGTCTTAGCAGAAGTTGCACTGGAACTGGAACTGTGTATATAAAAGGTTTGCAAATATCTTATTTTCTTCCTTGACAGCTTCCTAATGAGGATGAAGAACTACTATGGACCTCTAGTTGAGATATTTGGGGTTTTATCTCCCTTTTGGCTACTGTGTGTCCTGGCATACATGGTATCTATTTCTTTTGCCTCTTGTATTTATTCTTTAATGATCTCAGGTAAATGAGTATCCAGAGACAATATAGACCAAGCTATGAGACTGAGTTTTGAAAAGTTGGAAAAAAACCATCAGAGGTTAGTAGTTGGAATTGGTAATAGAGCCAGCTAGAAACTGCAATGGCCAAATCAGATAAGGAGCTTATTCTGTGGAACAACATGCTTGACCAAGTCTGGCAATGAATCACCCTGGCAGTGAAGATTCTATGTCCTGTAAGCAAGGGAAGGACTTATCCAGAAACTCTGCTATCCCCCTAAGTGAGCTCGATGGGGACTCTCAGAATGGAGAAAAGCCCTCCCAGGATCAGGAGGCACACCTTCACCATATGTGTTCTCTATGTGTGTATCTTAGAACTTCTGTATTTTGAATTTGAGAGAATTCTCCCCAGAAACTTGTGTTTCTGAGGGAGCCAGAGGGAGTGTGCCTCTAGCTTGAGAAGAGCATTGTTTAATAAACTCTGCTATATCTTCCCAGGAAATATCTTTTTATATAAGCTAATCTATATCAACTGCTTAATTAATAATGGAGAGTGTGGAAAGGAAAACTGAAGCAAGTTTTGGACTTTCTGCCACTCAGGTGGAACAAACAGCAGTTGGAATGTTAGAGAGAAGATATTAACAAGAATTACAGTTGGTAGGGGGAGGGGACTTGGAGTGACAGTTGTTCTCGTGATTCTCTTTCCTGGCCCTCTGACTGGAAGGAGTGTGCTCTATCTAGATTCCTATGATCGTGTCATCGAACAAAAGGATCTAAGGGGAGCATTTTGAACTGTAAGGCTGGTCTTTAAAAGCGTCAGCCCGAAGAGTCAGGCCAAACCAGTTCTGAAGTTTTGACAGAGTCAGCTAGTTTTCCAGCCTATTTTGCCAAGAATTTGGGAAGAAGTCAGTTGGAGGTTTTTTAGGAGGTTTTAAGTAGAGTTCTTCAAAAAGCGAGTCCAGACACCCAGAAGTTCAATTAACAGAACCAATATTATTTATTGGTAATACATACCTAACTGGCCAGGGCAACCTTCACAGTGAAAACTGCCCTAGACTGAAATTACAATGCAGTTTTTATAGGGTGTGAGATATAAAGCAAACAATGTTCGTTATGAGAAATAACCTTGATGGAGCAAGCAGCCTTATCATCTAGAAGCTATATTGGCCAGTGGCGTGGGATGCAAGTCATTCCATACATATCTCATGGATTCTAACTATTCTGAGCTGGCTGACGTTCACAGGAAAGCTCAGTTCTGATGTCTACTTTCCCAGGGGAAAAAGAGATTCTTCTGGTCAATGACTTAGTTTACCTCACTTCAATCCCTCCTTTTCTTTTGTGTGGGTGAGTCTTCATTGGACACAGGAGGGTGGTGAGACCACAAGATCAAAAGTTGGACTGCCTTTAGGCATGGGTGGATATAGGACATGAACCAATTAATTAAACAGGAGCCAATGAGGAGGCCCAGAATCAGCAACATGATAGGACTCACCAAGGCTGTAAGCAAAGTTGTCAGCCAGGGAGACCAGGCAAAAAGAGTGGAGTACTAATTAGTGACTTGTTGGTTGGTACACTCCTGGTTGTGTATTCTACATTGGAGCATAACTAGGGAGTTTTGTACAACTCTGGAGTGATTTGCAAAGAAGCAGCATGATTCTCCCAGTGCTACACAAAGTCCTCCCTGCTTGAGGAATAGGGGGTGCTGCCCTCTTCTTTTTTGAAGTACCATCTCAGCCTGGGAGAACAATGATTTTTCTAAGAAATTAACAGAGGTTTCTAACTCACTGAGGTCTAGGTCAATTTGCTGTGAGAGAGACCGAAAAGTTTGACTGCCTTGAACCAGGGCAGTAGTGCCCAGGGCTGCACTGTCTCCTACCCCCAGTCCTATCAGGATTGGGACAAGAATGGGTGCCCGACAGCGCCAAACCAAACTAAGGAGGTGTTCTTCAGTGGGCATTTTGTCAAAGTATGTTCACCCTCTTCACCAGAAGAATAGTAAACCTGGGGAACAATGTGGACTAGGATGCATAGTATAGGCTTACCCGCAGCATCCAGGATTGCAATTGTCTTGGGGGAAAGGCAAGGTGTAATGCCTATAGTACAAGCAAACCATGTCTCTGGAGTGACTTTCTGTTAGGGTCCAAGTGGAAGAACCCCACAAAGGAACATGCAGAAACAATGTAAAGGCAAAGGGGAGAGGTTTATTCCTAGCGCACAAGGGCGGCCACCCAAGGGAAACCACACCGGGGCAAGACCGGGAGTCTGTATATAGAGAGAGCAGCTTAAAGGGAGGATAGTAAGCAGGATATCTGTCTCAACAGCTGTGGCCTTGGGTAGAGCGTCTTACAGTTTTTCCAGGATATCTGTCTCAACTGTGGCCTTGCAGTTTTTCCAGGAACTGTTCATTTGGACACAGTGCAACCCCCACTTCCCTTCATTTCCAGTACCAGGTCTCTGGGGGATCAGGGGAGATCGGGAGCACAGGGCCAAGGGGAGAGGCTTGAAGCAGTATCTGCACTGGCAATGCAGCCCTCTTTGAGGCCGAGCAGGTTTGTCCTGTAAAACAAGCTTTATAAGGATGCCCTGGTTTCCTGTATGTCATTCCCCGGACCTCATGAGCCACCGAGAGGTCTATGAGGGAAGCCCCCAACCCCCTTCTCTGCCGCGTGACCTCAGGGTTTGTGTGGCTCCACAGGGCAGGGGTCTCCTGCCGATAGACAAGCATATACATGACCTTTAACCAACATCAGTACCATGTCACCGACTAGCCTCCATAAGAGCTGAGCCTGCAGGATCCTCCCACCCATTCCAGGAGGCTTCATTGTCTCATCTCGATTCCCCCTCTACTGGTAATGGGGTCAAACTTTTGCCTGGGTGGCAGGTAAGGGTATATAGTGAGAGCAAAAGAATTTTTCTGCCTATAGTCTGCCTGAAAAACTTCTACACCCTAGGGGTACAATGTCCCATGCTGTGCCCCTCCTCCAAATATTTAAGGGAACAGGGGCGATGTTTCCAGTCTTCTGTAGTTTCTTCATAGCTGATAAGGGGCGTTGAACCCCTGGGAGGAGGGGGGAGGGACACAGGGTCTCCAGGGGCGTGTCTGCAGCAAGGGCTCACTGAAGGCTGGGAGACCTGAAGGACTGGTCCAGTGACTGGTACCCTTGACCGGCAGACTGCTCATGGGGGATTGGGGAGGGGGGGTCAGTTCCTAAAGCAGATGGACAAAAACCAGGATCTGGCCAAAACTAGAGCAACAGATATAGACAGAGAGAATTAGTACAATAGAAATTGATATTAAACATTAACATTTGGGAATCGTAGCCAATAGACTTCATCTCCAGAAATCATCCTCTGACAGGAGTTGATTCCTAAGTTTCATTTGCAGAATTGATGTGTGATGTTTCTGTTAAAGAACATTCCTTTGCAAAGCCCACGTTTACATAGCAGTGATAACCACCTGAGGAACAAGATTTCAAAGATGTATTTCTTTACCCTTGTGATAGAGGAATGTTTCAGAGACTTTGAATGACAGAGCCTGGAAGAAATGCGAACGTTTCCATCCACAGCAGGGAATGGTTTTGAGAAGGCTTGGAATCTTGAGGGAAGAGGAGAATCCAAAGAGAGGCAGTTGATCTCTCTCTATCTTGAAACAGCCAAGGTGACAGTCAGATCGGAGATTTCTCTCCTGAGCTATGCAAATCCCTGACTGAAGGTAATCACCATCCCTCCTCCCCGCCCCCAAAATACAAAGAATTGTGATAGAACCTGAGAAGAATAAGAACAGCATAAGATCTCAGCTCCTGAGACACCCTGTGTTTGGACATTGGTGCTGCTGTGATAGACCAGAGGTCACAAACCCTGAACCTCTTAGAGAACAGGCTGGCAAGCCTGAGTCTCTCAACTTTGGAGGGAGGGAAAAGGATATTTTAGACAGACAGGGACTTTCCTTACCCTCTTTCCTATAAACTCCAACCTGCAGACATCTTGCTCATCTTATCCCTAATCAAAATTTGTTAGAATAAAGTTGTCATTTATCTTAAATTGATTTCTTAATCATATTGGAAGAGGGAGCCAGTTGATTTCTCTCTCTTTCTTTTTTTCACCCATTAAACCAGTTATTAGAGGGGAGTAAAGGCAGGGTTAGTGGAGAGACATATTTGAAAAAGACTGAAGGGAGAAATACATCTCACCCTCCTACCTTCTGGGCATTTATCATCTACTTTTTCTCCATTATACCCAAACCCACCCTCTAATACATCCTAGATCCTGAAGGAAATCCAAAAAGTTTTGGGTTATTTCTTTTCCAAGCACAAAATCCAAACTTTAATCATGGCAAATCAAGGCTACACATATAAGCCATTTATTAATAACTCTACCTAGTTCTCAAATTATGTTCCCTAACAATTTGATAATTTTCAATTAAACTAATAGGTAGCTTGGGGAAATGGAAACCTTTATTTCTACAATTTGCATTATGTGCTGATTCTGGGAACTTGTCTCTAAAGAGAAGGCAGATGGGGAAAATGTCCTCACATCCCAAGGGACACATAGTGAGGGGCTTCACATACAGGCCAAAGCTGTCACTGGCTCATGCCATCGTTGTGTCACTGAAGGATTAACAGCCTAGATGGTTAGAAAAAGTCCAGTCCAAAGTGAGCCTTGAATTGCATTTGTGACCATTTCAAGACATTCTCTGTCCTTTGTGTACTTTGTCACCATTAGATCCCAGAAGCCTTCTTTTTCCTTAAAAGACATGTCTTACCAATTACAGCTCAGAGAAATTCTGCTTATCAGCAGTCCAGAAACAAATTTCCATACCCTCAAACGAAGGCTGATCGCTCAGTTATTCTCACATGTTTTGGCAATAGAGAACAGGAGTGCTGAATTGAGTAGCAAAAAAATAAATATAAATAGTAAATATAAATCAGTGCTGGATCATCTCCTGGACCTAAGCCATCTCTTCAGACTAAGACAAGGCCATACAGGAATATATTTAGCATAACTTTACAGAGAAAATTCCAGAATCATTTGTGATTTACCAACACCACATACATTAATTTAGAAAATTATCCCTAGGTCAGCGATCCAATTATTGCTTTCACGCGTTCACCTTCCCCTCTCTCTTTTCTACTCCCTCTCTCTTCTACAAATCTGCATCTTCAAGCTTTATGGACTCCAGAGCAAAGCCCCTCTTTCTTCCATATTCAACCTCTGCACCTTCTCTGAGTTGCTTTTTACCATCATAAAAATAACATTCCATTTGTTATCACTACAAGTGCTAATCAAAAACTTTAGTATATGTGCTGCCAAAGCAAGCACTAATCAAAAACTCTAAAGAATCCTTATATAAAGGATTATATTATTGAAACACCATCTTTAGCACAGTGCTCATCAGTTACAAATTTTCGGTCATGTTAGCTCAATTCACAGCACAGGCATAAATTGTGAGCAAGCACATATACCATTTTCAAAATCCTGCCTGTCCCTTGGCTACTGTACAGGTCAATAATTAATCAAAACATCAAGTAACATCTGGGGGTCTCTCAAGTTATATTACCAAAATTCATGTGAGGTAACTCATCAATTACATATTACCTAACTTATCTTATTATTTGGGACCTGGAATGCTTGCATTAAGATTCTATAGCTTCAAGCAAGCCCTTCGGTAAGACATGGCTGGCAACTTTTAATCTTTTGAACATCTCCTTAAAACTTCTGAAATATATAATTAAAATATACTCATCTTCAAATTCTATCACACAGTAGCTGTCAACTCATTGAGGTCATATGCATTTATTGTTTTGCTATTTTTAGTCCCTGAGAATCAATTTGAAGCAATTATAAGTACTTCTTTCTCTCTCCTGTATTTGAGGAAGGGGTTAATAGCTTGTAAGCAATTCATCCTAAGGCTGTTTGGCTTGATTTAGGTTTTTATTACTTAACAATCTTGTCACTTATCCCTCATTAACAAGTGGACTTACCACAATTTAAAATTTTGAATGTATCAAACCCTTCAAAATAATTTACTCTCAGTGGAGTTTAGTTTGAACTCCATACTTCCAAATAACTTTGATTAAGTCCTTTAGCAATCTTTCATTATGTTAAAAAATTGAAGTCCAAAGTATTTACCCTGACTCTTTCAACTCTCTGTTTAAATCAGAATAAAATCTCCAGTTCAGTTTTCTTTTACCTCAAAACATTGCTACATACCTGATTTAATTCCATCAACATTATTCCAATTTGAAATTCGTGATGTCTAAATCACACTAGAATTCACCCCTAGCATTTGTTTATTTTATTTTAATTACTCTTATTTCTTCTGCATTCTCCTCTTTACCATTATTGCAAGTAGAGGAAAGGTACCATACTTTAAAAAAAACAACTTCTATATTTCAGGGCTGGTCAATTTTTTCTTGTTAAGGGCATACAGTTTGCATATCATATATCCTTAACCTATTCAGGTGGAAAACTTAATTCACTGTATAGTACAAATGCCTACATATTTATTTTGTATTCCCCCATCATTACTTTCTGGAAATTTGTATCTGAATACATCAATCTCTAGATCATGAATTCCTTCAGATATTCTTAATCAAATACAACAGTGTTTTTTTTTAAATCCCTTCTTTTGCAATATACCAAATTCTTCATTCCTGTATAAAATCCCATGCACAGATTAACCACTTTAAAAACTTCTTTGTGTCATATGATCTCTTGTTGCTGGTTCTGACAGCACGTACATTAAAATAACATCTCACTTGAAAAATCCCAAGTTTAATTCTAGAGTAAGTTCTTCTCAACAATATTCCAACTTTTTCTGAATGACTTTTACATCTATAAGGAAGCCTATATGTTCCCTCTCTATATCAGGCTGGCTATTAATCACATTTAGAAAATTCTCAAATTCACTGAAACCATTATGCATTGCAAAGATTAACAAAACAAACTTCTAACCATGAGTTTTTGTGCTCAATAAATCTGGCTAACATTTCACATTTATCTGACAAACATTTACCACAATTAATGAAATTACAGCATACCATATCAAAATCATTAGCGAGTTGCATACATCAACCTGTAATAAAAAACAAATTTTAAGTTAAAAATTACCTCAAATTGTAGGGTAAACCCTCCCTTTTCTGCTCTGAATTTTTCTCCTTTTGCTCCCTTGGGGGGCCTATCCAAGGAATAAAGAGGACAAAATCATCAAACAGGGATTTGCTTGGAAGCTTGCTGCTGGAGGAGGCATAGCTTCTCCTGTGTAGCCTGCCATGCTGGAGTTTGGAAGGTTTGTAATGTAGATGGAGGGAGTAGGGAACAGCCACTACGAAGAAATTCCCCTTTGTGAAACTGCATCTTAAACTCTTTTTACCCCTTCCTTATAATCATACAGCTAGGCATACAAAAACAACAAGGGATTCTGATATATCCAATTGTAATGGCTATAAATCCTCACCTATCCAGGTCCTGCCTGATATAAGGGCAGGTGGGAGGTCACGGCTGTTTTTCCTTTAGCCTGATTTAAGTCCTGAGTGTAAAGATAAGGGGTGCCCTGCTGGGTACGAGATGATCTAGTTGTAGGAGGGGTCCCTGTTGGCAGAGGGGGATACAGAGTGGCCTCCCTGTGTCTAAGAAAAAGGGATTCAGTTTTATCACTCATCACAAGACAGTATCAAGGAAGCTGTCTGAGGAAGATCCTCCAGGCTCAGTTCCCCCCTCTGAACTGACCTCTTGCTGCTCATATAGACCTCCTTTTAAAGATCTTTTCTCTTGTGTCACCTCCCCTAAATTTTTACGTCTACCAATCACAGCAGACACTTTTCTCCAGGACTGTCCACTCTAGTTCTCACCTTCTCTGGTTAGATTATATCTTTTGAGTTACTTCACACTTCTTTGTTAAGTTCACCTTTTGTTAGTTACTTGACCTTTTTGTGATTAATTTAACCTTTATAATTACTTAACACCTTTTTGTATTAGATGTAAAAATACTTAGCTTAAAGTTCTAGCTTCACTATAAGGTATGAGTTAAGTACCTTCATTGTTCAATCAGGAGTTTATAACTTTATCTTCCCCTAAAGTACTGTCTGAGTAGGGTGGAGTAATTTTAAAAGTTTCACACTATCGATTTAGTGAGACAATTTTGGACTGCACCAGGAATATCCTCATATGCCATAAGAGTCTGTCAAAAATGTAAAATTTGTATGCAGTTCAATCAGAGAGTCTATAAGACCAAAGGGTTAGAAGGTCATCCCTTAGCATATACTCCATTTGAATGCATACAGATAGATTTTATTAATATGCCAAAAGACAAAGGGTTTAAGTATTGCCTTGTCATCATAGACAGACTGACTAGATGGCCATAAGTTTTTCCTGACAAAAAGAACAATGCAGCATTTGTGGTCAAAATCCTATTAAGAGAAGTCACACCTAGATTTGGGATTCCCACAAAATTGGACTCAAACTGTGGGAGTCACTTTACTCAATCAATATTAAATAAAATTTATAAAAATATAGGAATACAAGCAACATACCGCACACCATATCATTTCCAAAGATCAGGGCAAGTGGAGAGATTAAATAAAGACATCAAAACATTGGTAGGAAAATTTCATGCAGAAACATACCAAAAATGGACTGACATTCTACCATTCATTCTGTTCCACCTTAGAACAAGACCCAGGAGAGATCTGCACATCCCTCTATTTGAGATGCTGTATGGGCACACAATTTGGCAAGGAAGGACTTGTAAACCAGCTTACATTGCAATGATAGGTGGAGATTGTCAATTAACAAAATATATACAAGCTTTACAAACAAGAATAGCAGAGTTGCATGACATGGGCTTGATATAACAAACAGTACCCCTGGGTTACAATTTGTACAATATCAAACCAAGAGAAAAAGTATACTTTAAAAAATTCAATAGAAAATTGGCTACAAACATAAAATGGACTGGACCACATTAAATATTGCTTACTACCCTGACAACTATAAAAATTGCAAGGTTCCAATGTTCTCACATTAAACCCAAAAAATCCAACACCACAGAAGGACATATCAGAAGTGAGTTACACAAAAGATAGTGCTGAGAAATGAAAATAAAAACTGATTAACATCAAAAAGTATACCACAAAGAAACAATAGTGACACATAATGTTCGAGACAACAACATCCCAGCAGTCATGCATACCACAACGATGAAAAGAAGACAACTTTCCAACCCAGAGGAAAAGCATCCCAGAGGAAAAAAATTTAAACCAGCCCAGAGGAAAAGATTTTAAAGCATCCCAGAGGAAAAGCATCAAGAAAAGCTGCTAGAGAGAAGAAACAAAGAGGAAAAGCTGAAATGGACAGCTAAGACTTTCAACTTTGTAAATGTGTTTATATAAAAAGAGGACAGACAGAAAACAAGACTTATATGTGAGACTGAGTGTGGTGAAATCATAAAAAAATTAATTTCACATATTAGGGAAATGGCATGCAACACTACATAACTTAGAAGAAAGAAGAGATCCATCAGTCAACATGAGGAGTGGAAACTTGATAAGTATTAATTCAACACAACACTATTAGACACAAAATGCAAAATCACAACCTGACATATATTTGGAGACCTTATTTAAATAAACAAGTGTCTGAAGTTGCATTTATGCAAAATGTAAATATGTATATAGTTATTTCCATAAGGTCTTAGGCAAATAGAAAGATCAATAGATATTTCTATCTGACTGACATCAAGATTAGGGAGTGATGTATATTATTGTTATGTTATTAATTATATTAATTATTGTTAATTATATATTATTGTATTATATGTAAATAATCTCTATAAATAATGTATATATTATAATTAGATTAGTAACAGTGATAGAGTCTGTAATATTTAAGCATAGTATTTATATATGTTGTACATAAGATTAGGTTATAAATTAGACTAGGGACTTAGAGAATAATTATAATAAGTAGGGAGTAGATTAGGAGTAAGTTAAGTTAAACATAGTATAGACAATTAATTGTACTTAGAAATAAACAAGCTGCATTTGCAGATAGTAATATTTTAACTGTTTATTGTAAAGCTGATGCTGAAATGATGTTTAATGGAAATATATAGATAAAATAGTTTGCAAATAATTATAGATATATAAAATGGGAAAATGTTTGTATTAGTTTAACTTAGCACTAAGATTTAAATTTCTTTGCAATGGTTTTGTTCAAACATTTATTGTACTGAATTTATTATAAAACCCTAAAAAACTACCCTTACCCAAACTTCCCTGCATAGAATTCCTTAAAGTAGATAAAGTTATCATAGAATAGTGATAGAGTAATTTAGGGAAGTTCATTATTTTGGGGGGGAAATTAGATTTAGTAGATTGGTAAGTATAATAAAAATAAGTGACCTTGGGAAGGTCACAACAAAAAAGGGAACAATTGTGGAAAGGAAAACTGAAGCAAGTTTTGGACCTTCTGCCACTCAGGTGGAACAAACAGCAGTTGGAATTTTAGAGAGAAGTTATTGACAAGAATTACAGTTGGTGGGGGGAGGGGACTTGGAGTGACAGTTGTTCTCTTGACTCTCTTTCCTGGCCCTTGAACTGGAAGGAGCCTCTCTCCCTGTCTCAAGATAGAAGTTCCTCTATTCCTGGACTTTCCCCAACTGTGTGCTCTACCTGGATTCCTGTGATTGTGTCATCAAACAAAAGGATTTAAGGGGAGCAGTTTGAACTATAGTGCTGGTCCTTAGGGGTTTCAGTCCGAAGAGACAAGCCCAATCTGCTCTGAAGATCAGAATCTTTTCTTCCTCTTGCTGTCTACTGCTAAGACTTTGAACTTAAGAAAGCTAACACAGATATAGACAGGAATAAAAGAAACCCTCCACTAGCCTGGGAGGCCTGGCCTCAGCTCAAAAACTGAGAGAGACTCAAACCCAATCTAGGGAAATCCTGATTCCCTCTTCCCTGATACCTCCCCAATCCAAACTTGTTATTAAATTCATCTTTATTTAAATAATCACAGTCAGATAAGAAGACTATCATTTCAGGGGAACAAAGAGGGAACTGAACCTAAGGACAACCATTTCAACCATATCAGACCCCTGCTGGGAGACCTTAGTCCGGTGGAGGCTTATCCCTCAGGACGGTCCGTGCTTACCTGCTCTGGGATATCTTCCACATCAATCAATAGAGAAGACATCCCCTCAGGATATCATAGTTGGCCCATTTCTCAGGAACCCCATTTTTCAAAGACAGCCTCTCAGCAGGGGCATTTCTCTCCTTTTACCTCACCAGTTTCCATATTCCCCCTGCCATTTCAACTCCACCATTCCCTGTTACAAAACCTTCATTATCCCCTGTCCCTCTTCAATCCCCTACAATTCCTTAATATTACAAGAGATAGGAGATAACTCTTGGTCAATTGATATAAGAAAGTACATTAGATGGGGTCTCAAGCCATAATATCAGAAGCCACATTTCATTACAGTTATCCCTAGCATCTTTTTTATTTTAATTATTAATTTTTCAAATATTTTTCCATGTTTACATATTTCATTTTCCTTCCCTCCCCTTTTACCTCCTCCCTCCTGGATCCAATAAGTACTTCCACTGAGTTTCACAAATGTTATCACATACCTATTTCCATATTATTCATTTTTACTATAGAGAAATCTTTTAAAACCAAAACCCCCAAAGTGTATATTGTGATTGAGAAAATCACCTTGAAGATTGTTATAATATTAATTTATAATTGCCAAGGAATTTACTTATGAAATTCTTAAAATGAAACACTCAAGTCAGAATGGAGTTTATGGTGGTTTAATCACAACGGGAGTAAGAAAAAAGGAGAGGGAGAGAAGGAGAGAGGAGAAAAGGGAAAAAGGTTAACTCAACCTTCTGGCAGAGCCAGAGGGAGTTTAGGCCCAAAGGCCAAGGTAGAGAAGAGAATCAGTCCTTGACTCACATGACCAATCTGAAGAAAAGCTGCCTGCGGGCCTCCTCCCTGCTCGAGCTCCTAGCAAGAACTGGTGCCTAGCTCTGTCCACAGGAAGTGAGGGAATTCCAGAGGCTGCTCTTTATGTCACTTCCTCTGCCTCACAAGTTTCAATGCTGGCTCAAGCTTGGCTTAGGACAGCCCAGGTGGACAGTTATTTATTTCTAATTTGTCACTGACTAGCACATGCCCATGTAGTGTGGGTGTACACAATTTTGGGTGCTAGACCAAGCAAGATGGAGATTTTAAAATTCACAATATCCATATAAAGAAATCATAAATCATTTGTTTTTCTTCTGTGTTTCTACTTCCACAGTACTTTCTCTAGATGTGGATAGCATTCGGATTGTCTTGTAGTAGCAAAGTTCATTACATTGGATTGTTCCACAATATTTCACTTTCAGTGTACAATGTTCTCCTGGTTCTCTTCATTTCACTCTGTATAAATTGTAATAATCAAAATAGTTGAGGCCATAAACTGTGATAATTAAAATAGTGGAAGACTTAAACTGTAGTAGATATAAGAGTGGATGAGTAAATTGTGACCACAGAAAATATGGTTCAAGACAGTG
Source organism: Monodelphis domestica (assembly GCF_027887165.1). NCBI lineage: Eukaryota > Metazoa > Chordata > Mammalia > Didelphimorphia > Didelphidae > Monodelphis > Monodelphis domestica. Next base: position 409,657,123 of record NC_077227.1, read on the forward strand.
TCTTGTTTTAAATTAAATATAAAGTGGTCACCAGGGAAATATTCCCAATTATTAAAATATACCCAAGTCAACTGGGTTTTATAGAGATTTTAATTCATACAAATGAGGAATTAAGAAAGAAAGAGAGAGAAAAAGGAAATAAATGAGAAAAGGATAGGCCGGCCCAGGGCACCCCTGCCCAACCCAGGCCTAAGCCCTAAGAGAAAGATCAGTCCTTAATCACTCACCACAAGATCTATCCAAGCAAGGATTCTAGTGACACCAGGCCAGCATCATCTCAGCTGCCTTTACCAGCTCAATCCTCAATCTGAATGTTCTTCTGAATGAATCTGAGCTCCTATTTAAAGGGCATTTTCCCTATGTCACTTCCCCTAAGTCCTTATATCTACCAATCACAGTAGATGTTTTTCAAAGGACAGACCATTCTTAGTTCACACCTAAGAAGGTGTAAATTTTTGAGTAATTCACACCAGGAAAGCTCTGAATAAGTTTCTCAGCTCTTTGTTCCTTGTAAATTCACAAGTTGCCTGACCTTTATAGGTGACCTTTGTATTAATTCTAAAAATAGGCATGGCTTAACGATGGGCTTAAGTACTTTTCATTGTTCAGCAAGGAGTTTTTTCCCCTAAAGCAGGCTTAAGTACGGGTGGAGTAGAGGTCTTCACATTTCTGATCAAAGTAGAGTTCTCACTGCCCAAATGGGGAATGGTCCCAATTGGGAATTGTCCCAATGGGGAATTTTTTAACATTCACAAGTCTGAGAAATTTCAAGATTCACAATCCCCCCTGATGATCATTGGGAGACTAGTCTCCCCATTGATCATTTAACATAATCAATTTGTAGTCCTAAACGCACTTCTAACTACAGATATACACAATATTCAATTTTCTAAGAGGAAATTAGAGTAGTGAGGGAGGAAATAGAAAAGAAAGAAAGCAAAACCAATGTTTTGCTAGGCGCATTGACAGAAAGCCAAATTAGGGGCAGTCCCTTTTGGCATAAATATATACAATTACAATAAATGTTCAATCAAAGTTCAGTTCAATCAACCGTATCCAAAGTTCATTCTTGATCTTCTTGATATAGTGTGGATTTTCTGGCATCTTTCTGCAACAGTTCATTCTCTGGATTTAGGAGGTAGCAAACTTCTTTCTTGAAGATCTTTTCTCAAATAGAATCAAAATCTTAGATTTTTATAAAAATACAATCTCAAAAAAATCAAAATTCTTAGATTTTAAATTAAAATACACAATTGCTGGAGATTCTTTTAGTTCTTACAAAAATCAAACAGTTCATCATTCCTTACAGCACAATAGTATTCCATCACCATCAGATACCACAATTTGTTCAACCATTCCCCAATCAAGGGACACCCCCTCATTTTCCAATTTTTTACCAACACAAAGAATGTGGCTATGAATATTCTTGTACAAACATTTCATAAGTTATCTCTTTATGGTACAAATATAATAGTGATATTGCTGGATCAAAAGATATGCATGCTTTTAAAGTCCTTTGGGTATAGTTCCAAGTTGCCTTCTAGAATGGTTGGATCAATTCACAGCTCCATCATCAATGTATTAGTGTCCCGATTTTACTATATCCCCTCCAACATTTATTATTTTCCTTTACTGTCATATTGGCCAATCTGCTAGGTATAAGGTGGTACCTCAGAATTGTTTTGATTTGCATAGGAGTATCTCTAGCATCTTGAAAGGAAAAGCCAACAGCTATCCTTTGAGAATCCAGCCTTGGGTTCTATACTGTGAAGATTGGATTTAGCTATTTCCTGATTATAACAATGAAGATACTTAGTTTAACAAAATCAGGAATGTCTTGGGAACTTTAAATTACTCCACCCTACTTAGGCATACTTTAGGGGAAGATAAAATTGTAATCTCCTGATTGAAAAATGAAGGTACTTAACTCTCACCTTATAGTGAAGCTAGAACTTTAAGTTAAGTCTGTTTTATGATCTTAATACAAAAAGGGGTTAAGTAACTACAAAGGTTAAATTAATCACAAAAAGGTCAAGTAACTAACAAAAGGTGAACTTAACAAAGAAATGTTAAGTAACTCTAAAGATATAATCTAATCAAAAGAAGATGAGAACTAAAAGTATGGGCAGTCCTGGAGAAAAGCCTTTGATATGATTGGTAGATGTGAAATTTTTTAGAGGAGGAGACACAAGGGTGAAAGATCTATATATTTGGATCACTTCCTCCACCTGGAATCTTTTGCGGTAGAGAATTGGCTGATAGCAGTGTGCTGGGCCTTTCAGCATCTTAGCATGGCTACAAGCTATTGTCTGGTTCGGTGGTGAGTTTCTGGCTGAGTTTTCCTCCTTTACTTTCCAACTTTATCCTCTTAGGGGGAAGAGTCAAGATAGCGGCCTAGAAGGAGCAGAAGTTCAGATCTCTGAATACCCTTCCTTACTGATCACAAACTGAATGCTCCTAGGGGACTGAAAATCAAATCTAACAACAAGACAAAGCCAAGGAACCCTCTTGCTGGACTCAATTCAAAAGGTACTCCCCCAAAAAAGTCAGAATCCAAGAACACTCGGGTTTAAGGGGAAGGCAGAAGGAAGGTCCAAGGACCCCTCCCCCCACCCACCCACCTAGAGTACTGAGACTCCAGAGGCAGCGAGAACTTCTGGGTGGGCAAAGGTGCTGGTCTGGAGGGTGTACCTTGTGGGCAGGGCTGTGCCAAGTTCAGAGCATCGAACACAGATGGTGGGGAAGGAGCTAGAGAGGGAGCATAGACCTGGCAGCCTGGCCAGAGCTGTGGAGATCCTCCATATTTGCTCCAGCCTTACAGGAGGTTTTGAACTCAGACCACACCCAGCCCAACCAAGCTGAACTTAATCCCATCAAAAGTCTTCAGAACTCAGGGAAGCTCAGGCTCCATACCCCTCCTAATTGAATGCTAGATTTAATCCAATAAAAAGCATCCAGAGGGCAGGGAAGCTCAAACCCCCCAACAAACCTCCCCCAGAGTCTGCACAGAGAGATCTTCTGTCAAAGTTCCAAGAGGGGAGACTGACAGAAGCCCCCAAAACCAAAAAAATGAGAGTAGCAAGAGCACAGACAAATACGGGGAGCAAAGAAGGGGTGAATATGAGCAAACAACAGAAAAAGAAGAAAGAAATTACAATAGACAGCTTCTATACAACGAATGGAACAGAGGTGGGGGGGGGGGATCAGCAAATGATAAATCAGAATTCCCAGTGAATTGGATACATACAGTTGAAGAACTCAAAATGCAATTCAAAACACAATTAAGAGAGGTTGAAAACAATTGGGAAAAGAACTTAAAAATTAAGATAAGTCATCTGGAAACAGAGGCACTTGAACCAACTTTATCCTCTTAGAAACCTCTAATCTTCTTCAGAGACCTAGAGGTGAGGATTTTAAAAACTCCACCTGGCACAGGTCAGGCAGAAGAAATTTTATATCCTCTTCCCTCCTTCTCCTTAAATTCCTTCCTTCTATATTAATTAAATTGCCATAAATTTCCAGACTGACTTGGATATTTTATTTGGAATTTTCCCCGGCGACCAATTAAATCTAGATTTTAAGTCACAACCCTAAAATTATATTGACAATACTTACATTTTCTAGTGATTTGGAACATTTTTATATGATTGTTGAGAATGTATGTGGAAGTCCCCTAACCTTTCCCCCCTTGTTTCATTGGGCTACCAAATACAAAATAATATTAGGGCAGCACATTAGGCTAAAGTTCATGGCCCCACCTAAATAAGAAACCCTTATCATCATTTAATCCAACTGCTAGGAAAACAATGTCCTACATTGAAATATTTTTAAATCTTTCTTTTTGTGAGTGTGGTAAGGGCCAGGGAATTGGGGTTAATTGATTTGCCCGGAGTCAAACAGCTCTGAAGTGTCTGAGGCCAGATTTAACCCAAGATCTCCTCTGTCCAGACTTGGCTGTCTATCCATTGAACCGTTTAGCTACTCTAAATCTTTCTTATTGAAAACCTAATCAATTTCTAAACAACTTTAGTCCCCTCTTATCTTGGTCAACCCAGGAAGGGAAGTTATTAGGATAATGATCAGACTAAGAGAAGGATTAAGTCTTTGATTATTTCTGTTATTAGAAATGGCTCTTGAATTCACCTTTGACCAAGAAGAAGGGAGAATCTGTGGAGGGAATGATTGAGTAGGGATTGGATGGTTTTAGGAAAATGATTCGTTTAGAATATGCATTCATTTTAAGTTACTTTTATAGTTCTGAGACTGTTTCCTAAACTCCTAATTTGTTGTTCTAGAATATAATAAACATAATATTGAGGTAGCCAGGTGATGCTGCGTACAGTGTTGAATCTGGAATAAGAAAGACCTACTTCAAATCCAAGTTCTTACTATTTGTATGCCCTTGGGAAAGTGATTTACTATCCACCTGCCTCAGTTTACTCTTTTGTAAAATGGAAATAATAATAGCACCTGTCTCCCTCATTCTGAGGACTGAATGAGTTAATATTTGTAAAGCTATCTACAAACTTTAAAGCAATACAAAATGCTATTATAATAATTTTATAATATTAAAGAGTAACTCCAAAATATGTATTCGAGTTAAAAAAAACCTTTACCTTCCATCTTAGGATCAATACTATTTAATGGTTGTAAGACAGAAGAGTAGTAAGGGTTAGGCAATGGGAGGGAAGTGACTTGTCCAGAGTCACACAGCTAGGAAGTGTCTTAATCCAGATTTGAATTTAGGACTTCCCATCTCTAGACTAGGCTATCAATCCACTGAGCTGTCCAGTTGCTCAGAGAAATTTTTTTAAAGGCAAAGAAGGAAATTGCTCATTTTCTGATCTCTCTCCAAGCCACAGGTTCTTAACATATTTTTTGTGTCAAAAGCCCATTTGACAATCTTGTGGGGCCTATGGAAATAGTTATCTAAATATTTTAAACCAAGTTTCTGGACCCTGGATTAAGGAGGAAATAGTTAGATTAGAAGAATTTAATGATTAAAATAGTTTCTAGCAGACTTATATGTCTAAAACTCAGGGTACAATTTTTTCTTTAATATTTACATTTATTCATTTGAGAATTGTCTGTTTATAAATTGCTCTCTAGAGTGGTGGCATTGGTTCATAACTCTTCTAGTAGTGGAGTAGTGTCTCAATTTTCCCACATCCTCTCCAAATAGTGTGATTTTCCTTTTCTGTCATAATTGCCAGACTGACAGATATACCTTAGAGTGGTTTTAATTTATATTTCTCTGCTTAATAGTAATTTAGGGTATTTTTTGGCATGATTAGAGAGAGCTTTAACTACTTTGAGAACTGCCTGTTCATATCCTTTGACCATTTATCAGTTGAGGAATGACTTGTATTCTTATTCATTCCATTAATTTCTCTATGTATTTGAGAAATTAGGTCTTTATCAGAGAGACTTGAAAAGTTTTTCTCACCATTATAATTATGGTGTATTACTCTCCATCCTATTTCTCCTTGTTTAGCTTCTGACCACCATGTCCCCCCAATTTGCCCTCTTTTCTATCTGCCCCATTTTCTTTTCTCCCCTTCTCCTCTTACTTTCTTGTAGAATAAGATAGATTTCTATACTCAAATGACTGTGAATGTACTTCCCTCATTGAGGCAATTCTGATAAGAGTAAGGTTCCCCATCTCTCTTCCATTATAAAAATTCTTTCATGCCTTTTTTATGTGAAATAATTTACCTGATTCTATTTTCCACTTTCCCCTTCCCCAGTGCATTCCCATTTCTCATGCCTTAATTTAATTTTTTAGATCTGATCCTATCATCTTCAAGTCATACTCTTGCCCTTTGTCTATGTATACTCCTTTTAACTGTCCTTATGACAGTCTTTCCTTTGTACAACAGTGAAGTGAGACATTCCGTTATTTCATCCAATGAAATGGATTAAAAAAAAAAAACACCTGACTTCCGGGTAAACATGGCTGCAATCTAGATGCCACACGCTTCCTCTCCCCGGCACCGAATGAAATAGACTACATCAAAGCAGCATAAAAATTACCTTTGGAGGAACAGAAGGACTCCCCAGTACCCCACAGAGGCAAAGGTACATGGGGTTTGAACATTTCCACACTATAATAAGAAGGAGGAAAAGATTGCAGAGAAACATCCCCACCAAACCAGAGTGAGCTACCGGAGCTCTCACTGGGACAGCGACTGAGTAGGGAACGTCTCTGTCTGGGGGGGCGGGCACTCCAGGGACCTTGGGATCTGGGGACTGCCAGGAAACAATGTCTCAGGGTGGTTTCACCAGAGAATCCTGCACTGAGCACAGAGGGCCTGTGGAGCTGTACTTGGGGCTGTTGCGCTGAGCATCTGGGTGGAGCTAAACACCAGGGGTGGACCATGTGCTGATTATCTGGGCAGAGCTGAACACCTGGGTGGTTGGGCTGTTATCAGGGGCCCCGCACTCTAAGAAACCTCAGAGGCTGGGAAGAAGTAGTCTGAGGCAACCTAAATTCACAGAAAACCCGCCCATATCAACCAGACCCCAGACCAAAACGGAAAAGGGAATAAAACCACCAAAGGGATGGTTCACATGGCCCCAAATCAAGCCTCCAGGAAGAAAGGGAAAAAGGTGACTATTGAAAACTTTTATGGTGGGAGTACCCAAGGAAAAGAAGAGAATGAGGATGAAATCCAAAAAAAATCAAAACATGCCTCCCAAAATGGAAACAACAAGCTGTGGAAGATCTCAAACTGGAGCTTGCTCAAAAGATGGAAACCTTCTGGAAAGAAAAATGGGAGAAAGAGATCAGCAGTCTGATAGATAAGACTGCTCAATTGGAGAAAGAGCTGGAAGCATCCAATAGAAGGGTAGACAAAGCTGAAAAGCAAAACCAGTCCCTAACGACCAGAATTAAGCAACTCGAAGAAAGTGAGATCATAAAACAGCAAGAATCAATAAAGCAAAGCCAAAAAATTAATGAATTGGAATAAAACATAAAATATCTCACTGAAAAGGTCACAGACTTTGAAAACAGAGGAAGAAGAGACAACCTCCGAATTATTGATCTCCCAGAAAAACGAGAGATAAACAATAACCTCGATGTTATTCTACAGGAGATTATAGAAGAAAATTTCCCACATGTTCTGGAGCAAGGGGGCAAAATAGAAATAGAAAGGGTTCATAGAACACCCTCTATACTAAATCCCCAAAAGACAACCCCCAAGAATGTAATCGACAAATTCAAGAGCTTCCAAGAAAAGGAGAAAATCCTACAAGAAGCCAAGAAGAGGAGCTTCAGATATAGGTGGGCTCCCATAAGGATCACACAGGACTTAGCAGCTAACACACTAAGAGACCGCAAAGCATGGAACATGATATTTAGAAAGGCAAGAGAGCTGGGTCTACAACCAAGAATCAACTACCCAGAAAAACTGACTATATACTTCCAGGGGAAAGTATGGACATTCAACAAAACAGAAGATTTCCAAACATTTGCTAAGAAAAGACCAGAACTTAGTGGAAAATTTGATATCCAAGCACAGAAAGCAAGAGAAACATGAAAAGGTAAATATGAAAGAAAGGGAAACGGAGATAAATCTTATCTTTTTCTTTAAGTCAAACTCTCTTCTATAAGGACTACATTTACATCAAATTATATATATATTAATATGTGGGGGAAATGTTCTGTGTAACTCTCAAAAATTGTATGCATAATAAGAGTAGTTAGAAGAAACATACATAGAGAAAGATTGGGGCATTAAGAAGATTTGGTGAGAGTGGGGGCAAAGAAAGGAAAAGGGGGGGGAACCATCGATAATACTAAGATTTACTTCAATAAATAGGGGGGGGGCTTAATAGAATAATCTTTCCCATATAAAGAAACACATGGGAAGGGGAGGGGAAGAACTCTCATATGAGAAGGAGAGGAAGAGAGCATGAAGTGGTATTACTTAAACCTTACTCTCAGTGAAATCAAATCTGAGGGGGAAGAACATCTAGATCCAGTGGGATCCTGAATTCTATCTTATCCAACAGGGAAAGAAAGAAAGGAAAATTAAGGAGGGGGAGGGGTGAGGGAGTATAAAAAAGGAGGGAAGGAGAGGGGGAGGGGAAGTGAGCATAAAAAGGGAGGGGCTAGAAAGGGAAGCATCTCAAGGGAGGGGACTAGGGGGACTGACCTAAAGTAAATCACTGGTTCAAAAGGAGAAAGCTAAAGAAGAAAGGTCAGAAATAGGGGAAGATATCAAAATGCCAGGGAATCCACAAGTGACAATCATAACTTTGAATGTGAATGGGATGAACTCACCCATAAAACATAGACAAATAGCAGATTGGATTAGAACCCAAAACCTACCTTTTGTTGTCTTCAAGAAACACATATGAGGCGGGTTGATACTCACAAGGTTAGAATTAAAGGTTGGAGTAAGAACTTTTGGGCCTCAACTGATAGAAAGAAGGCAGGAGTTGCAATCATGATATCTGACAAAGGCAAAACAAAAATAGACATGATCAAAAGGGATAGGGAAGGTAAATATATTCTGTTAAAAGGGAGTATAGACAATGAGGAAATATCACTAATCAACATGTATGCCCCAAATGGTATAGCATCAAATTTTTAATGGAAAAACTAGGAGAATTGAAGGAGAAAATACACAGTAAAACCATATTAGTGGGAGACTTGAACCAACCACTATCAAATTTAGATAAATCAAACCAAAAAATAAACAAGAAAGTGGTAAAAGAGGTGAAATCTTAGAAAAATTAGAGTTATTAGACATAAGGAGAAAAATAAATAGGGACAAAAAGGAATACACCTTCTTTTCAGCACCACATGGCCCATTCACAAAAATAGATCATACAGTAGGTCACAGAAACATGGCACTCAAATGCAGAAAAGCAGAAATAATAAATGCAGCCTTTTCAGATCACAAGGCAATAAAAATATTGATCAGTAAGGGTACATGGAGAACCAAATCAAAAATTAATTGGAAATTAAATAATATGATACTCCAAAATCGTTTAGTTAGAGAAGAAATCATAGAAACAATTAATAATTTCATTGAGGCAAATTACAACGGCGAGACATCCTTTCAAACCTTATGGGATGCAGCCAAGGCAGTACTTAGAGGAAAATTCATATCCCTGAGTGCATATATTAACAAATTAGGGAAGGCAGAGATCAAGGAATTGGAAATGCAAATCAAAAAACTTGAGAACGAACAAATTAAAAACCTCCAGAAGAAAACCAAGCTAGAGATCCTAAAAATTAAGGGAGAAATTAATAAAATCAAAAGAGATAGAACTATTGAGCTAATAAACAAGACTAGAAGCTGATACTTTGAAAAAACAGACAAAATAGACAAAGTACTGGTCAATCTAATTAAAAAAAGGAAAGAAGAAAGGCAAATTAAAAGCATCAAGAATGAAAAGGGGAATCTCACCTCCAATGAAGAGGAAATTAAGGCAATCATTAAAAACTACTTTGCCCAACTATATGGCAATAAATATACCAACCTAGGTGATATGGATGAATATTTACAAAAATATAAATTGCCTAGACTAACAGAAGAAGAAATAGATTTCTTAAATAATCCCATATCAGAAACAGAAATCCAACAGGCCATCAAAGAACTTCCTAAGAAAAAATCCCCAGGGCCTGATGGATTCACCACTGAATTCTATCAAACATTCAAAGAACAGCTAACTCCAATACTATGCAAACTATTTGACATAATAAACAAAGAGGGAGTTCTACCAAACTCCTTTTATGACACAAACATGGTACTGATTCCAAAGCCAGGCAGGGCAAAAACGGAGAAAGAAAACAATAGACCAATCTCGCTAATGAATATAGATGAAAAAATCTTGAATAGGATACTAGCAAAAAGACTCCAGCAAGTGATCAGAAGAATCATTCACCATGATCAAGTAGGATTCATACCAGGGATGCAGGGCTGGTTCAATAATAGGAAAACCATCCACATAATTGACCACATCAACAAGGAAACCAACAAAAATCACATGATTATTTCAATCGATGCAGAAAAAGCCTTTGATAAAATACAACACCCATGCCTATTAAAAACACTGGAAAGCATAGGAATAGAAGGGCCATTCGTAAACATAATAAACAGTATATATCTAAAACCATCAACTAATATCATCTGCGATGGGGATAAACTAGATCCATTCCCAATAAGATCAGGAGTGAAACAAGGATGCCCATTATCACCTCTACTATTTGACATTGTACTAGAAACACTAGCAGTAGCAATTAGAGAAGAAAATGAAATTGAAGGCATCAAAATAGGCAAGGAGGAGACCAAATTATCGCTTGTTGCAGATGACATGATGGTCTACTTAAAGAATCCTAGAGATTCAACCAAAAAGCTAATCGAAATAATCAACAACTTTAGCAAAGTTGCAGGATACTAAATAAACCCACATAAGTCATCAGCATTTCTATATAATTCTAACACAGCTCAGCAGCAAGAACTAGAAAGAGAAATCCCATTCAAAATTACCTTGGACAAAATAAAATACTTAGGAATCTATCTCCCAAGACAAACACAGGAACTATATGAACACAACTACAAAACATTCTCCACACAACTAAAACTAGACTTGAACAATTGGAAAAACATTAACTGCTCATGGGTGGGATGAGCCAATATAATAAAAATGACCATCCTACCCAAACTCATCTATCTATTTAGTGCCATACCCATGGAACTTCCAAAAAATGTCTTTACTGGTTTAGAAAAAACCATAACAAAGTTCATTTGGAAGAACAAAGGATCAAGGATAGCCAGGGAAATAATGGAAAAAAAAATACAAAGGAAGGGAGCCTTGCAGTCCCAGATCTCAGACTATATTGTAAAGCAGAGGTCACCAAAACAATCTGGTACTGGCTAAGAGACAGAAAGGAGGATCAGTGGAATAGACTCAGGGTAAGTGACCTCAGGAAGACAGTATATGACAATCCCAAAGATCCCAGCTTTGGGGACAAAAATCCACTATTTTATAAAAACTGCTGGGAAAATTGGAGGACAGTGTGGGAAAGATTAGGTTTAGATCAATACCTCACACCCTACACCAAGATAAATTCAAAATGGGTGAATGACTTGAACATAAAGAAGGGAACTATAAGAAAATTAGGTGAACACAGAATAGTACACATGTCAGACCTTTGGGAAGGGAAAGTCTTCAAAACCAAACAAGACTTAGAAAGAGTTACAAAATGCAAAATAAATAATCTGGAATACATCAAATTTAAAAGGTTTTGTACAAACAAAACCAATGTAACTAAAATCAGAAGGGAAGCAACAAATTGGGAAACACTCTTCATAAAAACCTCTGACAAAGGTTTAATTACTCAAATTTACAAAGAACTAAATCAATTGTACAAAAAATCAAGCCATTCTCCAATTGATAAATGGGCAAGGGACATGAACAGTCAGTTCTCAGCCAAAGAAATCAAAACTATTAATAAGCACATGAAAAAGTGCTCTACATCTCTTATAATCAGAGAGATGCAAATCAAAACAGCTCTGAGGTATCACCTCACACCTAGCAGATTGGCTAACATGACATCTATGGAAAGTAATGAATGCTGGAGGGGATGCGGCAAAGTAGGGACACTACTAATTCATTGCTGGAGGAGTTGTCAATTGATCCAACCATTCTGGAGGGCAATTTGGAAGTATGCCCAAAGGGTGATAAAAGAATGTCTGCCCTTTGATCCAGCTATAGCACTGCTGGGTTTGTACCCCAAAGAGATAATAAGGAAAAAGACTTGTACAAGAATATTCATAGCTGCGCTCTTTGTGGTGGCCAAAAATTGGAAAACGAGGGGATGCCCATCAATTGAGGAATGGCTGAACAAATTGTGGTATATGTTGGTGATGGAATACTATTGTGCTAAAAGGAATAATAAAGTAGAGGAATTCCATGGAGAATGGAACAACCTCCAAGAACTGATACAGAGCGAAAAAAGCAGAACCAGGAAATCATTATACACAGAGACTGATACACTGTGGTACAATCGAAGGTAATGAACTTCTCCATTAGTGTCAATGCAATGTCCCTGAACAATCTGCAGGGATCTAAAAAATACTATCCACAAGCAGAGGATAAACTGTGGGAGTAAAAACAATGAGGATCTGAGGTATCACCTCACACCTAGCAGATTGGCTAACATAACAGCAAAGGAAAGTAATGAATGCTGGAGGGGATGTGGCAAAGTAGGGACATTAATTCATTGCTGGTGGAGTTGTGAACTGATCCAACCATTCTGGAGGGCAATTTGGAACTATGCCCAAAGGGCGACAAAAGAATATCTACCCTTTGACCCAGCCATAGCACTGCTGGGTCTGTATCCCAAAGAGATAATGGACACAAAGACTTGTACAAAAATATTCATAGCTGCGCTCTTTGTGGTGGCCCAAAACTGGAAAACGAGGGGATGCCCATCAATTGGGGAATGGCTGAACAAACTGTGGTATATGTTGGTGATGGAATACTATTGTGCTCAAAGGAATAATAAAGTGGAGAAGTTCCATGGAGACTGGAACAACCTCCAGGAAGTGATGCAGAGCGAGAGGAGCAGAACCAGGAGAACATTGTACACAGAGACTAATACACTGTGGTATAATCGAACGTAATGGACTTCTCCATTAGGGGCAGTGTAATGTCCCTGAACAACTTTCAGGGATCCAGGAGAAAAAAAACACCATTCATAAGCAAAGGATAAACTATGGGAGTGGAAACACCGAGAAAAAGCAACTGCCTGAATACAGAGGTTGAGGGGACATGACAGAGGATAGACTTTAAATGAACACTCTAATGCAAATACTAACAACAAAGCAATGGGTTCAAATCAAGAAAACATCTAATGCCCAGTGGACTTACGCGTCGGCTATGGGGGGTGGGGGGGAGGAAAAGAAAATGATCTATGTCTTTAACGAATAATGCTTGGAAATGATCAAATAAAATATATTAAAAAAAAAAAGAAAAAAAACAATGAGGAAAAGCTACTGCCTGACTATAGGCATGGAGGTGATAGGACTGAGGAGAGACTCTAAATGAACACTCTAATGCAAATACCAACAACATGGAAATGGGTTAGAAACAGGAACACATGTGATAACCAGTGGAATCGTGCGTCGGCTATGGGAGAGGGAAAGGTGGTGGGAGGGGGTGGGGAGGAAAAGAAAATCATCTTTTTTTCCAGTGAATAATGTTTGGAAATGACCAAATAAATTTATGTTTAAAAAAGTGAAAAAAATTTGTCATTACATTTAACTGGGAAAATAAAATATCTTTGAACTTAAAAAAAAAACCTTACATTCTTTCTTAGAATATATAATAAGTATCACCTCCAGGCAGAAGAGTGATAAGGGGTAGGCAACTGGAGTTAAGTGACTCACCCATGGTCATACAACTAGGAAATATCTAAGGCCAAATTTGAACCCAGGTCTTCCCATCTCCAGGCTTGGTGCTCTATTCATCGAGTCACATAATCGCCCCCAATCAAATTGATTTTATTTACTTCAATCAATATATGCCCTCTTACTACTTACTCATTTTACTTAATTAAGAGGGGGAATGCCATTATTCTGATTCCCATATCATGCAGTGGAAAATGCCCAAGTTCAATGAGATGTGAAATGGGAACTACCCAAGCCAACATCACATTCAAATTATCCCAAACAATTTTACCATCCCTAGGACAGTGGAAATGGCAAGAAAACAGACCCACCAGCTATAAGTGTAGGTTGGGAGCCAGATTCTGCCTCCAGTCTTGGCTGAGACTGCATTCTAGCCTCCACTGGGTTCCAGGAAACTGAAAGCTCATAGTAAGGTTTTGTGAAGTTCAAATATTGATTATACATTTATATTAAACTGTGTAACTCTATTCTGTATTTGATGCAAAACCCCAAGCCCCTTCTTTGCCTCTAAGTGAAGAAGCTCATGGGTTGACCTTGTCTTTCTCTCTCAGAGTTATATTACAAAGGGTTAAGCTGTCCCACAATCACTGCTAATTAAAGAGAAACTCTGTGCTTGGTTTTAGGAGTACAATTTTCTCATAAAGCATTCTAATGCTGTGGGAATTGAGATCTCAGCAATACCTACAAACCATTCTTGTCGAGGGAAGCTTGTAATTTCACATACCTCAGGCCCTGAGGAACTGAATGATATCTGTGTGCCATCCTTGAGAACTGAACTAGTAGACCTTGTCCCATCTTAAGGTCTCATCCTTGTAAATATTAGGTAGTCATATGTTTTGCCCAGGCACCTTTGAGTCTGCTGCTCCTGACCATTGTCAATGACCTCGAGATGCAGCTGGGCCTCATAAATTCACAAAAGCATTGCTTAGAGACAGAGGTAAATGAGCCTGCTCCTAAGTGTGCTCTGCCCTCCTTCCTAAATATTTAATCAATAAAGATAAGGAACTCCTGAATGAAGAAACTTCCTCTACCAGAGTCAGCACCTTTTCCACAGCTTTATTATTAGACTTACCTAGAATACTGTTCAGTGACTTGCTCAGGATTACAAAGTCCATATGTCAAAGGTGAGGTTTGAACTAGGTCTTCCTGGCTCAGAATCAAGTTCTCCATCCATTATGCCATACTGCCTCTCAGTTGTATATATGAAGGATACTCTGTAGTGTAAATGAATGTTATAAATCCAATAAAAGAAAATATTTTGGTTTTGTGTGTATCTCCAATGAACAGTGATAATATCTTCTTACCCTCAAGGATTTTTTCATTCTTCACATTAATATCTCCTGTACCTGCACATAGTAGGAACTTAACAAATCACATGTTGATGGATTGATTTATTCATTCTTGGAGGAGCAGAAGACCACCAACAGGATTATCTTGGACCTGATGGAATTCAAGTTCTAGTAGATCCAAAGATCCAATCCTTGTGAGTTGCCTTGAAAGTGAAATGCCTGGTACATACTGTTGCTTAATAAATATTTGTTAAATGAATGAGTGGTCCAACTGATTTCTTTCTGAATCATATAATTTTCCCCACATGTCCTTAAACAGTATTTTGTTAAATAAAACAGCTTTGTATTTTATCATTTTTATGGTACTAAAATATTTCATTACATCGAGATGCCAACTTGAACCTTGATCTTCCTGACTGAGAGGCCAGATCTCTATTTACTATGACATGCTGCCTGCCTTCCTTACAACATATGAACAGGTAAGTATATAAATGAAAACTGGAGATGACTAATATCTAGGGGATTAGGAAAGGCTTTCCAAAGGAGGTGGCATCTGACCTGAGATTTTTTTTAATTATGTTTTTTAGGAATGGAGCGGAGCAAAATAGTGTGCGCTCTGGTCTGCAAACTCAAACTTGCTCCAAGATGGACAGGCAAAAAAATTGGGGTAAATGACATAATTTCCTCTCCATGATTCCTAGCACAAAGAGTGGAAGAATGTAATCAGGAGGAACTCAATCAATGCTTCTCACCAAGAACTGTTCCATTTGGCCAACCAATCCTTGCCCTCTCAGTGAGGGCAGCGAGTGCTAGTGCTCTGGACCCAGTGCACAGGGGGTTCTTTCCACACTAGTCCTGCTGCTGTCCCTTTTCTGGGGGACCACCCCCATCTCCTCACCATGAAGTTCCTTCTCCAGCTGTTCAACATACTTGCATTCCTAATCCAGAGGAGCCCAGACAATTCCAAACTCATTAGGAGGTAGGGGACAAGAATTCCTTCAGGCTCCAGAGAATAGAAAAAGAACCCATTCTGACTATCCCCAAGAGAAGGAACAGACTTTGAGAACTGTAGCTACCAATACCCCCCAGATCTACTGCTTGTTTTGTCCTTGATAGGGACGTAGAAATTTGGAGGAGGTCAGAGTTGTCCCTGGTGGAGACAGGCCCAAGAACCTCAGAAGCTGCTAAAAAGCCTGCTCTGCTCTACAAAGACTTGTCAAAATTTCTTAAATGTAATGAGATTTTCAGTTTGTAGTTTAAATCTTCAGGTCCAAGAACTATGTTTATCTCCCTTCTGGAAGTAAAATAATCTTTGAGCCTCCCTAAAAACTCTTTCTATAAGCTTCACAAGGGTTGCCTGGGTCTATTGTGGTGAAGGAAGCCTAAAAAGAGGAGAGAAAAGAGGACTCAGGCTACTGGTGTAGAAGGAGCAGCTCCAAAGTCTGGAAGTCCTAAGGCTAATGCTCCATGTACCCTATCCCTACCTTCCCCCTTTTCTGTCCAGGTAGAGGAAAGAGGCATATGAGGGGGATGGTGAGATGAGAGCTTGTGAGTCTGTGGAGGAAAGAGGGGGTCAATGGATTGCATCCTCTCCTACTATGGCCATGCTGTATACCCCAAACATACACACACACTAGGTGAAAAAATGTCTAATGACACCTCTTTCTTCATCTCCTTCAGAACTTTATTGTGTCATAGCTCCTCTTAGTATTTGCCTTTCCATATGGAAGGGTCTTCCATATTCTCAGGTTGATGGTCTAGCTAATGCAGGTCTATCTTGATCAATCACAGAAATCTAGAATGGGGACAGAAGGGATGGAAATTATGGGACAGAATTCCTACCATAGAAGAAACATCAGGACCATTGTGATTGATGGAGTGAGGAAAGGCAGAAGATAACAAGGGCTCTGAGGTTTTGAATCTGAGTGACCAAGTGGATGGTAATGCTATGAACAGAGAAGTTAGGTGGGACAAATGGTTTGTAGAGATGAAGAATCTTGCTTTAAATGTCGAATCTTAGTATCTAGAGATGTCCCATAGAAGATTATTGAATATATAAGACTGGGACAGAAAATAGAGATTTGAGAGTCCTTTCAACTCTATACCTGGGACTTCAGAGTCAAAGGTCAAGATCATGTTGACCTTCCTTGTATTAGTAGAATAACTTTTTTAAAATTCAAAGATATTTTATTTTCCCAATTACACATAATAATATATTTTGATATGTTTTCCAAAATTATAAGATTGAAAACATTTCTTTCCTTTCCTTCCCTCTACCCACTTAGAAAACAATGGTATGAAAGATAGTATGCTTTGAGTCATATCAATTTAATTCAACAGTTCTTTTTCTGGAAATAGATAGAATTCCCCATCTTGTTTTTCAGAATTATCTCATTGCTTTGCTGAGGGTAGCCAAATTTTCAGTTGATCATTGTAAATATTACTGTTACTGTATACAATGTTCTCCCAATTCTGCTTACTTTGCTCTTGCATCAGTTCATGCAGATCTTTTCAACTTTTTCTGAAACCATCTTGCTTATCATTTCTTATAGCGTAATAGTATTCTATCATCAACATAGACCACAATTTGTTCAGTCAGCCCCCAATTGATGGGCATCCCCTCAGTTTCCAATTCTTTGCCACCATTAAAAGAGCTGCTATAAATATTTTTGTACAAGTGGGTCCTTTCCCCTTTTTTATTATCTCTTTGGGGTAAAGACCCTGTAATGGTATTATAGGATCAAAGGACATGCAGAGCCCTTTGGGAATAGTGCCAAATTGCCCTCCAGAATGGTTGGATCAATTCACAACTCAACCAACAATGCATTAGTGGTCCAATTTTGCCATATCCCTCCCAACATTTATCACTTTCCTTTACTGTCTCATTGGCCAATCTGATAGGTGTGAGGTAGTACCTCAGAGTTGTTTTAATGTGCATTTTTCTAATCAAGAGGGATTTAGAACATTTTTTCATGTGGTTATTGATAGCTTTTATTTCTTTATCTGAAAATTTATATCTAGATAATATACCCATTTTGACATTATCTTGGTATAGGATGTGAGATATTGGCCTATACCTAGTTTTTGCCCTACTCTTTTTCCAGTGTTGATGGGGAAATTGGAGGGAAAAGGTAGGGAAAAGGAAGGGAAAGAAAGGTAGCCAGGTCTTCCCCAGCCCTGGTAGGGAAATTGACCAGGTATACTATAATTAGGCTAGGGAATTAAATTAAATGAAGCCAGACTCTAGGGATAATTAGATAGGTTTATTTGGGCTAGGAAAATAAAGGTTTGGGAAAACTAGAGAAAATTGGATCTCCAACAGCAGCAGGGGCAAAAGGCAAAAGGTGCTTCTGAGGAAAAGGGCTCACCAGGAAAAAAGGCTTCTCCAGAAAAGGCACTTCTGGGGGGAAAGGCACCAAAACCCTTGCTTCTCTCTTCTTTTATACTTTCTCAGACACCTCCCACAAAGGAAGGTGGGAGTTTCCCAGGGTTCAGATCCATTTTAAAACACACCAGTTTTCCCAGCAATTTTTTTCTAAACCCTTAGAATCCTTACTTCTGCCTCAGAAGAGTGGTAAGGACCAGGCAATGGGGATCAAGTGAATTGCCCAGGGTCACACATCTGGGAAGTGTCTGAGGCCAGATTTGAACCTAAGACCTACTGTCTCTGTAGGCCTGGCTCTAAATCCACTGAGTCACCCAGCAGCCCCCTTCAGCAGTTTTTGTTAAATAGTGAATTTCCATCCCAAACACTGGGGTCTTTATCTTTATTAAACATTAGACTACTAATGTCATTTACCCCCGTATATTGTATTTAATCTATTCCATTCATCTACCATTCTATTTCTTGGCCAGTGCTAGATTGTTTTGATGATTACGGCTTTATACTATAGTTTGTAATAGAGAGATACTTCTAGGTGTCTATTGATCAATACTAGATGGCTAATGGATCAAGATTTTACCTACCCTCCTCCCTCAATACCTCCCATTTCCTCCCCTCTTCTGAAGCCTTTAGCTTCCCCTCCCCCTTCTCCTTCAATTCACTCAGTATGAACTATGAGGTTTAGAGAAGATATTATTTTCTCTTAATCTTTCAAGTAAGGAGGTTTATTTGGGGAAGACAGGACAAGGGTAGAGGATGAGGTAAGAGGGATAGGATTTTCCCTAGTCTAATAAAAATTTTCTTTGGCTGCTACTCTTTTAAATGTATATTTCTTTTTGTCTGTGTTACTGGCTGTATTTCTTCTTTCTGGTACTGTGTTATTTGCTTCAGGGGTGTTTTCCTTTGTTTTCCATAGGCTTTCATTCACAAGGACTGTTATTGATTTCTTCTTGGGCTATTTATGTTGCTTCTTATGACTAGGACTTTTTTATCAGATGTCATATGTATGTATCTTCATTGATGCCATGATTACATTGTTGTGTCTAGTGAGGTATCTGAAACTATGAAGTAATATCTTCATTGTATACCCACACTCTCTCCCTTCCCCCTATAGGGATTAATTTAGGGTAAAGGTTGAAAGAAATGGATAACCTTTTTCAGTTCTCAACTACAACTTGATGTTAAAGTATTTTATATCAAATTCATCCAATGTGAATCTATGCTTCCATAGCATTCTAGATGTTTGTGTCTGTCCTAGTTATGAAGATGGAGTTTTCTGCTAGAAACTTGTTGAATTACTTGTTCTTCTTTTTCTGGAATATATTCTTTTCTACTTAAGACTAGTCTTCATTCTCATAAGGTCTTGTGTTGTATGTTACCCTATGGAACTCCAACTAATCTTGGTTTCACTCTAACAGCATGAATGGTATTTGTCATGTTTTTGAAGTTAGAGAATAGAAGTGAAATTGTGTATCTATCTCTCCTCCTCCAGTTCTCAATATGTTCCTTGATATCTACCTTCCCATTCAAAATATGTATCTGTATAAGCCATGTAATTCAACTTCTCTATAAAGTCATCTTCATTATCAACCCCTAATCTTGCATAAAGTTCTTCTAATGGTATGCAACTTGTTCCATGCCCAAAGATATCTTATCATCATAATCTTGGTGAGATTTTGATTGTACTGGTTTCATGTATTCAATCTTCTCACTTGTGTCCCACACATCCCCTTCATCGTCTACCTCTTCATAAAGCTTATAAAATTGATACAGCGTTTGTTCTAAATCATCTTGATCCATTATTATTACACCCTCTGGTATTCCTTCTGATTCAGTATCTGAATCTGAATCACTGAATCCAATATTATGTTATTTGGATTTTGCTCAGAGCCATGTAACCTTATGTTAGACTTTGTTGCTAACTCCGGCTTTGTGTGATGATCTAAGCCTATATCACCAGCTTTTATCTTTCCCAAATCAGTTTCTGTTTGTTTTTCACTACTAAGCTGAGTACTTAGGTTTGGCTCCAGTTTTAATGGCATGTTGTATCTCTTGCAAATCATTTGCTTATTTAGTGGACTTCTGCTTGCAATGAGAACAGCGAGTGGACTTTTTGGACCTAGTTTGTGAATTTTGTGTGTTCTTGTTGTGAATTTCATGTTTCTTCTTCAAAAAACAATTTTTATGAGGTGTCCTCTCTTGTGACAAAAGAAACATTCTCTAATTTCTCTCTGCACTGGTTTTGGTTTGAAACTAGGTTTTGTATAACTAGATTTTGTGTAAGTCCTAACTGTGTTTAGTTTCTTGATTTCCTCTATCGCCTTTTCTTTTTTATTTTTCTCTGTCATCTCTAACTTATCTTTTAAGTCTTGCATCTGTTTGTTTTGTTCTGACTGATTATCATGCAAGTAACTTGCTGTTTCACAAAGTTCAATCAGGCTGACCGTGCTCCAGCCCCAGCCCCAGCCCCAGCAACTCTGGCTTCCGACCCAGATCACTCATCACCCCAGACCCAGCCCTAGGACCCAGGCTGCTGGTAACTGCCCCTTGTGTCTTCAGAATCAAAACCCAGCTGGTAAAATATGGGGGTGATCTTTCCTTAGGCTACAACTAGCCTCCACATGGTGTCAGGGGACCAAAGCAGGGGGACAACAAGGAAAAGGAAGAGATTTTTCCAAACAAGAAGTTACAAGCATGGCTTATTTTAAAGAATATGTTTTGAGTGCACTGATTCTGTTACTTATCTCACCTGAGATTCTGGGGAGAAATTAATCTCCCTGCATCTCTTTGGCTCAATTTGAGATTCCAAAAACCCACCCTCACTATGGGGAGGCAGCTCAGTGGCTCAGTGGATTGAGAGTTATTCCTAGAGACGGGAGGTCCTGGGTTCTAATCTGGCCTTGGACACTTCCTGACTGTGTGACCCTGGGCAAGTCACTTGAACCCCATTGCCTACCCCTTACCAATCTTTTGCCTTCTGACAATAGGCATCTAAATGGATAAAAAAATGAACTTTAAAGAGGCTGGAGGTTATATTTTTAAGACTCTTCAGACTCCAATGTTTTATAAAAACCTCTGTATTTTATTGCATTTTGCTGATTGTTTTGTCTAAGATTTAATTTTGTTGGTTTTAAGTTCATATATTAATGCATTCAATACTATTCTGTTACACTGAATCATTTTAATGTATTGGGTTTTAACTAGTTATATTCTGTTGTTTTTCCCCTATAACTACACTGAACAAATATTATTTAATTGGCCCATATAAAAATAGCTTTTTTCTATTTTTGACTGTAAATTGTCACATAGAGGATGAATGGACTTTATAAAAATTGGTTAAAATTGTATAACAACCTTTAGAAAATTTAATGAGCTAAACATCTCAAAATGATTTTAAGGGGCCTTTTAGACATGATTTTTTTTCAACAACTCTGATATGGTCCATTTTAGTAGCTGAAGTGAAATACAATTATAATCCCCACCTCCCATATTTATAAAAATGTGAATGGATGGGACATCACAGTCTCATACCAAAGGAGCTGAGAAATTAATCCCAGGACATGGTACCCCTGATTCCCAAAAGAGGAGCATATCTCTCATTTATAACTCTTCAGCTCACTTTACCCAGCATCAACAGTACATAGGTTTGGGTTTTTCCTAGAGTCCTCTGCCATATTTTTTAAAGATATCTAGATTACTTGATGATGTTGTAGACCCAAATGAGTTTTACTTTGTTTAAAAATATGTTTGCCAAGGTTGAAACATTGCTACACCTGAAAAACTTGTGACAAGTATCCATTTTCTTTAAATGTCATACAGCAGACTCATATAAAAAATGATAGTGGTTTTTGTTTGCTATTATAATTAATCAGGCTATTGAGAATTTTGGGGATATTGATACCTACATATCTATACTACTGTTCTTTATAAAAAAAACTGTTAACTTGTGAAATTCATTTGCTTGTACTCACAGTGGATCATTTCCAGGTATGAAGAGGAAATGGATCTCATTTTGGTGAGAAACCTTGTATTCTACATTTCCTTAGCTGACACAGTGTGTCAATGATTATAAGCTATATTTTTTTATTTAAAAACTCTTTTATTATTATATTTTGCTTGCATGTGCAATATACTCTTTCAGTTTTTTGTTTTTTCTCTCCTCTTTTGTATTTGAAGCACGTCACCAATATTAAGATTTTCTTTAACTTATTTTTGATTTTGCAGTAATATAAGTTTAAAATATATTTGCTATAATGTCAATGCATGCCCCAAAAGCTTGAGACTATAAAATATGATGCCATTGATTGTTTTAAAAAATTATGGGACTTTGCTTAATGATTCTGTCTGATTCCAGGAAAAGATATACAAAAGGAGCCATTGCACAGGGCCAAAGAAGCACAAAGTTAAACCTGAATTGTGCCAAAAGAGCACACAGGTCAAAAAAAGAAAAAACCAATCCAGGTAGGATTGATATACTTCTAAGCCAATACAAAGGACTTGAACCTAGAGTGAGACTTGAGGATGTGACGCTTGACATACGTAAAGACATAGGCCTTCCTTGTATCCACACTCTTTGTGAAAATACTTACAGATAATACCAAAATTTGGTTCCTATCTGACTCCTATAATCTAGTCCCTATTCTGTCTTTCATAATGTGGCAACTTTCTGTAGTCCTGGCTACTGACTGGGAAAATGCTTAATTGCTTATATCATTTTAATTGGGCCCTGATTTAAGGACCTGTTATAGATTTATTTTTCCTTTACTTGGAATTTTTACACATAAGACTTTGATAGTCCACATTTCATCCAGAAATTATTCATTTTATTTGGATTTTTTTATGTTTTTGATTTCTCTTACCAATTGATTCATATACCTCATAACTCAGCCACACATCCCTAAGTGATCCCTGTGTTTTTCAATCACCCTCTTTGGGGGGTAGGGGGGAGGACATATAATTATTATTATTTTAAATTGCAAAGTTTAAATTCCTTGAGAGAGAAATTTTAGGTTAAGAAACATGCTACCTCTCCAAATCCAGAAACTGAACTGTTTGGAGAAGACACCATGAAGATGCCTCCACAGACCACATGAGAAGATCTAGAGTGAACTTTGGGATGTAGTGATCTAAACTGTGTGGGGTTTGTATGTATACTTTCATGTCAAAGGGGACTGCTCCCTAACTGGCTTTTTGTCAATGTGTCTAGCAATTATTGGTTTTGTTCTCTTTTCCTCTTATGCTCAAATTATTGTAATTTCAAGTTGTTCAAAGTTGGTATGTTTACAAGACCCAGCTTAGAAACTAGTCTTCCTCGGGCCTCAGGGGGAATATGTAAAATGGAGATTTGAACCCTACCCTTCAATCCCCAGAAATCCTTGGTATTTCCCAAAATTCCCTATAATCTCACCTGAGTCTCCACCTGGGCAAGATCACAATGAGTATTTAAACTGGCTATAACGCCTACCTCGGCCTCTTCCTCTACTCGGGCATTGCAATGATGTAGTGGGTAAGCTAAGCGCGGGGGTTTTGAATGGGCTAATCAGCCCTAGGCATGTGGTTTTTCTATTTTGTATTTTCTTTGTTCTTTGATTTCTAATTATCTTTAATAAACATCATAAAATATAATATTTCTATTACTAGATACTAATTTAATTTTTACACTATATGACAAAAAGACTCTAAATAGCTAAAACAAGAGAAATAAAAACAACTGTGAGATTCTATCTCACCCCCATGAAATTAGCAAAAATGACAAAGAAAAATGGCAATGGTTATAGGGCTGTGGGGAGAACAGGCATCCTAATACACTGTTGGTAGAAGTAGTCTAAGCATTCTGGAAAGCAATTTAGAACTACAAATTTTAAGAAAAAATCTCTAATTCATGCCTCTCCTTTGACCCAGAACTTCAAAAGAGAACCTGTCTTCAGAGGGAAAGGAGGAAATAAGGATGTATGCCAGGCATAGGAACTGAAATGGAAGACTTCTACTGCCCACTTTTGACTATAGTAGCCATGCTATCATCACCTAAATCCATCCTCAAGCTCCCCCAAATGGTTAGTTAAGGAAACTGTAGCTAAATGAAAGGCTAGTTCACAGGTTCTTACTGGCAGGAAAACAATCACAAAGAAACAACATAAAGACATCAAAGATCTGAAAATGAGGCTGAACAAGTGTAAATGGAGAGTGAGGGATCAGACTAATGTTGGGGAGATATTGTGGAATAGTGGGAAGTATGCTGATCCTAAGTTGAAAACAGCAGAGATAACATATAAATTATTTCTCTGTTTCCCAGATCTCCTTAGAGAAAAAGAAAAGAGTGGGTAGAGTGCTGGACTTAGAATCAGAAATACTCCTCTTTTAGAATTCAGATCTGGATTCAGACCCTATTTGTGTGACCCTGGGAAAGTCACTTAACCTTATTTCCTTTCATTTCCTCAAATGTAAAATGAGTTGGCGGAGCAAATGGTAAACCACTCCAGTATATTTGCTAAGAAACCCCAAATGGGATCACAAAGAGTTGGGCACAACTGAAACAACTCAGAAATAATCTTAGATATCCCATTTACTATGTGACTTTGGGCAAATTGATTAACCTCTCAAGGCTTCTCTCACTAAGTGTCTCCCTTCTTCTCCTTCCAGTATATTTGGTGGACCCATTGTGGAGGAATTCAGGGAGAACATGGACAAGCATCAAAAGGATGAGAAAAGGATGTATGGATTGTTCTTTGTATCATAGGAAGGTTTTACACACTAAACTTCAGGGACTCCATATTAAATCCAGAATTATATAGAAAACCCTCTGTTTAGTGTTCAAACTCTTTCATAGCCTGGCCCCTCCCTATGGTCCAGTGTTTCTTACTCTTTACTCTATGATCCAGTGATACCAGCATCCTCTGCTGCTTCAAACACAACATTCCATCTCCAGGTACCCAGCATTATTGTTGGTTTCCCCTCATGCTTTGAGTGCTCCCCTTCCTCATCTCTACCCCTTGGTTTTTCTGGACTCCTTCAAGATTCGGTTAAAGTTCCACTTTCTGCAAAAGACCCTTTCCAATCCTTCCTAATTTTAATGTCTCTCTTCTAAGATTGTTGTTTAGTCAATTAGTCGTATCCAACTCTGCAATCTCATTTAGAGCTTCCTTGGTAAAGATACTGGAGTGATTTGCCATTTCCTTCTCCAGGTCATTTTACAAATGAAAAAAAAAGAATCAAGCAGGATTGTGACTGGCCCAGAGTCCCACAGGTAGTAAGTGTCTGAGGCCAGATTTGAACTGAGATCTTCCTGACTCCAGGCTATAGATCTCTCTCCTCTATACCACCTAGCTCCCCTGGTACGTAATAGATGCTTAATAAATTCTTGTTGACCTAATGACCTATGAGCTCATAGGTCCACTAAAGTATCAAAAAAATTGTGTACCTAGTTCTGAGGGAGACATGAAATATGTAATTCCTGCTTCATGGTTTAATAACAGGGCAAGACATATACAAGCTTCTTGGGAGACAATAGAGGAAGAGTTAACAAGGATTTAACAGGTATTTATGGGGTGGATATCTTTAAATATCTGGGAGTCTCCAACCTTTGGGATGAGGTGAGTGTGATTTGTAATAAAGTATAAACTTTAAGGAAACTATTACTTGTTGAATTAGAGAGGATAAACTGAAGGAAACCTTGTTTCTTCAGCAATGGCTGTCATTCTCTAACTTTGAGAGACTGCTATAGGAACCTAAAACTGCTGAGGGAACCCGAGGCTGCTTATTTGTAATGGAGGACAGAGAAATTCTGGGGGATGCCACACACACACACACACACACACACACACACACACACACACACACACAGGGATATTGGTACACAAGGGACTGCTCTGAGGAATCTGCATATTGATCCCTAATGATAGCTGATCTATTTCCTAAACCCCTTCCTCACTCACTCACTCCCTTGCCTCCCTCACCTCCCCAATCTTCTTTGAAGCCTTTGCTTCTTCCCTCCCTCCTGAGTGAACTATAAATATACTCTAGTTGCGTTCTCAGTCAAGGGGTTTATTGGGATAACAGGATGGGAAAATGAGGTAAGAGGAATAAGGAAATCCCTAAACTAAATGAGGTAAAATTGAAGGTTTAGGGGAGTCACAAGTGTGGCTCTTAGACAGTTAGAAAGATGGAGGTCAAGCTTCTGGATAAACATGGCAGCCAGCTAAACGTGGATTACTCACTCTCCCCGACACACACCGAAATACACTGATAAGGATCACCCCCAAAAGATCTTAAGAATCTATATCAGAGGAGCAGAGGAGCTGTAGAGCGGGGACCAGCAGTGAAGATGCATGGGATCGAGGCTTTACTAGCCTATAAGAGGGGTATAGGGCTTCCACCCAAACACAAATGCGAACGTATCCAGCCTGCCCCACCCCTACCTATAGGGCCAGAGCCAGGGCCAGCACATGCCAAGATGAGCGAGCAAGGGGCACCTCTGAAGCAAGGAGAGGGCACTTCTGTGCCCTTGTGAGTTGACTAGGACAGCAGGAGAACCCCCCCCCCCCGAAGTCAGCTAGGCAGAAAAACTCAAGATGTGAGAGAGAGCAGACTTCAGGTGCCCAGAGCCAGCGCACCCACCAGAGTCAGGGAATGAGACAGGAATCCCTCTGGAATGAACAGAGGAGCATTTTTAGGGTCCTTGGGAATTAACCAGGTCTGCTGGGGACCTACCCCCAAAAGTAACTAAACTGGAAAACCAGGCAGGCAAGAGAGAGCAAACACTGAGCACCCCCTGGAGGAAGGCACTGAGAAAAGTTGCAAAGGACTGAGGAAAACCGAGACCCTGCTCATTAACTCCATACATACACACACAAAAAAAACCCTGCTCAGCAGACTCTGATTTCTGACTAAAGAGGGAACTGAAAACATCCAGAAAAAATGGCTAACTGTGCACAGGAGCCTCAAAATACCAGCGAGAAATCAAAAGAGAAAACTTTCACCCTTGAAACTTTCTATGGAGGAAAAACCCAAGCTACAGAGGAAATACTGGACAAAAGTCAAACAAAGGCAAAACCGAAAAAAAATGAAAATTGTCCACAAGCCCTGGAAGAGTCTCAGATGGAGCTTATCATCAGAAAGATGGAAGCCCTCTGGAAAGAGAAGTGGGAACTGGTTCAAAAAGAAAACCAACAAATTATATTAGAGAACCAAAAAATTACAGCTGAATGCCAAAAGATCAAAGCAGAAAATCAAGCCTTAAGGACCAGAATTGAGCAACTGGAAACCAATGATCTTGCAAAACAGCAAGAATTAATAAATCAAAGTAAAAAAATTAAGGAATTAGAAGAAAACATAAAATGTCTCACTGACAAGGTGACAGACATGGAAAACAGAGGAAGGAGAGACAATCTGAGAATCATTGGTCTACCAGAAAAGCCAGAAATAAACAATAATCTTGATATCATAATACAAGATATCATCCAAGAAAACTGCCCAGAGATTCTAGAACAAGGGGGAAATATAGGCATTGAAATAGTTCACAGAACACCCTCTACCCTAAACACCCAAAAGACAACTCCCAGGAATGTAAATGCCAAATTCCAAAACTTTCAAGCAAAAGAAAAAATCTTACAAGAAGCCAGAAAAAGACAATTTAGATATTAGTGGGAGATCTAAACCAACCACTATCAAATTTAGGTAAATCAAATCAAAAAATAAATAAGAAAGAGGTAAAAGATGTGAATGAAATCTTAGAAAAATTAGAGTTAATAGACATATGGAGAAAAATAAATAGGGACAAAAAGGAATACACCTTCTTCTCAGCACCACATGGCACATTCACAAAGATTGACCATACACTAGGTCACAGAAACATGGCATACAAATGCAAAAAAGCAGCAATAAGAAATGCAACTTTTCCTGAACATAAGGCAATAAAAATAATGATTAGTAAGGGTACATGGAGAGTCAAATCAAAAAATAATTGGAAATTAAATAGTTAAATAATATGATACTCCAAAATCAGTTAGTTAGAGAACAAAGCAAAGAAACAATTAATAATTTCATTGAGGAAAATGACAATGTTGAGACATCCTTTCAAACCTAATGGGATGCAGCCAAAGCAGTACTCAGAGGAAAATTCATATCCATGAGTGCATATATTAACAAATTAAGGAGGACAGAGATCAAGGAATTGGGCATGCAAATAAAATAACTTGAAAGAAAACAAATTAAAAATCCCCAGAAGAAAACCAAACTAGAGATCCTAAAAACTAAGTGAGAAATTAATAAAATCAAAAGTGATAGAACTATTGAACTAATAAATAATACTAGAAGCTGGAACTTTGAAAAAACAAACAAAATAGACAAAGTACTGATCAATCTAATTAAAAAAGGAAAGAAGAAAAGCAAATTAACAGCATCAAAGATGAAAAGGGGGACATCACCTCCAAAGAAGAGGAAATTAAGACAATCATTAAAAACTACTTTGCCCAATTATATGGCAATAAATATACCAATCTAAGCAATAAGGATGAATATTTACAAAAATACAAACTGCCTAGACTAACAGAAGAAGAAATCGAATTCTTAAATAATCCCATATCAGAAAAATAAATCCAACAGGCCATCAAAGAACTTCCTAAGAAAAAATCCCCAGGGCCTGATGGATTCACAAGTGAATTCTATCAAACATTCAAAGAACAGTTAATCCCAATACTATGCAAACTATTTGACATAATAAGCAAAGAGGGAGTTCTACCAAACTCCTTTTATGACACAAATATGGTACTGATTCCAAAACCAGGCAGGCCAAAAACAGAGAAAGAAAATTATAGACCAATCTCCCTAATGAATATAGATGCAAAAATCTTAAATAGGATACTAGCAAAAAGACTCCAGCAAGTGATTAGAAGGGTCATCCACCATGATCAAGTGGGATTTATACCAGGGATGCAGGGCTGATTCAACATTAGGAAAACCATCCACCTAATTGACCACATCAACAAGCAAACCAACAAGAAACACATGATTATCTCCATAGATGCAGAGAAAGCCTTTGATAAAATACAACACCCATTCCTACTAAAAACACTAGAAAGCATAGGAATAGAAGGGTCGTTCCTAAAAATAATAAACAGTATATATCTAAAACCATCAGCTAATATCATCTGCAATGGGGATAAACTAGATGCATTCCCAATAAGATCAGGAGTAAAACAAGGATGCCCATTATCACCTCTATTATTTGACATTGTACTAGAAACACTAGCAGTAGCAATTAGAGAAGAAAAAGAAATTGAAGGCATTAAAATAAGCAAGGAGGAGACCAAGTTATCGCTCTTTGCGGATGACATGATGGTCTACTTAAAGAACCCTAGAGAATCAAACAAAAAGCTAGTTGAAATAATCAACAACTTTAGCAAAGTTGCAGGATACAAAATAAAACCTCAAAAGTCATCAGCATTTCTATATATTTCCAACACAGATCAGCAGCAAGAACTAGAAAGAGAAATCCCATTCAAAATTACCTTAGACAAAATAAAATACTTAGGAATCTATCTCCCAAGGCAAACACAGGAACTATATGAACACAACTACAAAACACTCTCCACACAACTAAAACTAGACTTGAGCAATTGGAAAAACATTAACTAACTGCTCATGGATAGGATGAGCCAATATAATAAAAATGACCATCCTACCCAAACTTATTTATCTATTTAGTTCCATACCCATTGAACTCCCAAAAAATTTCTTTACTGATTTAGAAAAAACCATAACAAAGTTGATTTGGAAGAACAAAAGATCAAGGATATCCAGGGAAATAATGAAAAAAAAACACAAATGATGGGGGCCTTGCAGTCCCATACCTTAAACTATATTACAAAGCAGCGGTCATCAAAACAATTTGGTACTGGCTAAGAGACAGAAAGGAGGATCAGTGGAATAGACTGGGGGCAAGCAACCTCAGCAAGACAGTATACGATAAGCCCAAAGATCCCAACTTTTGGGACAAAAATCCACTATTCGATAAAAACTGCTGGGAAAATTGGAAGACAGTGTGGGAGAGATTAGGAATTGATCAACACCTCACACCCTACACCAAGATAAATTCAAAATAGGTGAATAACTTAAACATAATGAAGGAAACCATAAGTAAATTGGGTAAGCACAGAATAGTATACATGTCAGACCTTTGGGAAGGGAAAGACTTTAAAACCAAGCAAGACATAGAAAGAATCACAAAATGTAAAATAAATAATTTTGACTACATCAAATTAAAAAGCTTTTGTACAAAGAAAACCAATGTAACTAAAATCAGAAGGGAAACAACAAATTGGGGGGGGAAATCTTCATAGAAACCTCTGACAAAGGTTTAATTACTCAAATTTATAAAGAGCTAAATAAATTGTACAAAAAACCAAGCCATTCTCCAATAGATAAATGGGCAAGGGACATGGATAGGCAGTTTTCAGATAAAGAAATCAAAACTATTAATAAGCACATGAAGAAGTGTTCTAAATCTCTTATAATCAGAGAGATGCAAATCAAAACAACTCTGAGGTATCACCTCACACCTAGCAGATTGGCTAACATGATAGCAAAGGAAAGTAATGAATGCTGGAGGGGATGTGGCAAAGTAGGGACGTTAATTCATTGCTGGTGGAGTTGTGAACTGATCCAACCATTCTGGAAGGCAATTTGGAACTATGCCCAAAGGGCGACGAAAGAATGTCTACCCTTTGATCCAGCCATAGCACTGCTGGGTCTGTACCCCAAAGAGATAATGGTGAAAAAGACTTGTACAAGAATATTCATGGCTGTGCTCTTTGTAGTGGCCAAAAATTGGAAAACGAGGGGATGCCCATCAATTGGGGAATGGCTGAACAAATTGTGGTATATGTTGGTGATGGAATATTATTGTGCAAAAAGGAATAATAAAGTGGAGGAATTCCTTGGAGACTGGAACAACCTCCAGGAAGTGATGCAGAGCGAGAGGAGCAGAACCAGGAGAACATTGTACACAGAGACTAATACACTGTGGTATAATCAAACGTAATGGACTTCTCCATTAGTGGCGGTGTAATGTCCCTGAACAATCTGCAGGGATCTAGGAGAAAAAACACTATTCATAAGCAGAGGATAAACTGTGGGAATAGAAACACCTAGGCAAAACAACTGCCTGACTATAGCGGTTGAGGGGACATGACAGAGGAGATACTCTAAAGGAACACTCTAATGCAAATATTAACAACATGGCAATGGGTTCGAATCAAGAACACATGTGTTACCCAGTGGAAACGTGTCGGCCATGGGGGTGAGGGGAAGGAAAAGAAAATGATCTTAATCTTTAATGAATAATGCTTGGAAATGATCAAATAAAATATTATAAAATTTTAAAAAAAGAATTAGAAAGAGAAATCCCATTCAAAATCACCTTAGACAAAATAAAATACTTGGGAATCTTTCTCTCAAGACAAACATAGGAACTATATGAACACAACTACAAAACACTCTCCACACAACTAAAACTAGACTTGAGCAATTGGAAAAACATTAACTGCTCATGGGTAGGATGAGCTAATATAATAAAAATTATCATCCTACCCAAACTTATTCATCTATTTAGTGCTATACCCATTAAACTTCCAAAAAAATTTTTTACTGAATTAGAAAAAACCATAACAAAGTTGATTTGGAAGAACAAAAGATCAAGGATAGCCAGGGAAATAATGAAAAAAAAACACAAATGATGGGGGCCTTGCAGTCCCAGATCTCAAACTCTATTATAAAGCAGTGGTCATCAAAACAATTTGGTACTGGCTAAGAGACAGAAAGGAGGATCAGTGAAATAGACTTGGAGTAAGTGACCTCAGCAAGACAGTATATGACAAACCCAAAGACCCCATCTTCTGGGACAAAAACCCACTATTTGACAAAAACTGCTGGGAAAATTGGAAGACAGCGTGGGAGAGATTAGGTTTGGATCAACACCTCACACCCTACACCAAGATAAACTCAGAATGGGGGAATGACTTGAACATAAAGAAGGAAACTATAAGTAAATTAGTATAAAGTATAAGTATAAAGTATAAAAACTACAAGTAAATTAGTATAAAGTATAAGTATAAAGTATAAAAAAGTATACATGTCAGACCTGTGGGAAAGGAAAGACTTTAAAACCAAGCAAGACATAGAAAGAGTCACAAAATGTAAAATAAACAATTTTGATTACAACAAATTTAAAAGTTTTTGTACAAACAAAACCAATGTAACCAAAATGAGAAGGGAAGCAACAAATTGGGAAACAATTTTCATAACAAAAACCTCTGACAAAGGTCTAATTACTCAAATTTATAAAGAGCTAAATCAATTGTACAAAAAAATCAAGCCATTCTCCAATTGATAAATGGGCAAGGGACATGAACAGGCAGTTTTCAGCCAAAGAAATCAAAACTATTAATAAGCACAGGAAAAAGTGCTCTAAATCTCTGATAATCAGAGAGATGAAAATCAAAATAACTCTGAGGTATCACCTCACACCTAGCAGATTGGCTAACGTGACAGCAAAGGAAAGTAATGAAAGTTGGAGGGGATGTGGCAAAGTCAGGACATTAATTCATTGCTGGTGGAGTTGTGAATTGACCCAACCATTCTGGAGGGCAATTTGGAACTATGCCCAAAGGGCGATAAAACACTGTCTGCCCTTTGATCCAGCCATAGCACTGCTGGGTTTGTACCCCAAGAGATGAAAAAGACATGTACAAGAATATTCATAGCTGCGCTCTTTGTGGTGGCCAAAAATTGGAAAATTAGGGGATGCCCTTCAATTGGGGAATGGCTGAACAAATTATGGTATATGTTGTTGATGAAATACTATTGTACTCAAAGGAATAATTAAGTGGAGGAATTCAATGGAGACTGAAACAACCTCCAGGAAGTGATGCAGAGTGAAAGGAGCAGAACCAAGAAAACATTGTACACAGAGACTGATACACTGTGGTACAATTGAACGTAAAGGACTTCTCCATTAGTGTCAATGCAATGTCCCTGAACAATCTGCAGGGACCTAGGAGAAAAAACACCATCTACAAGCAGAGGACAAATTGTGGGAGTAAAAACACTGAGGAAAAGCAACTGCTGGACTACAAGGGTTAAGGGGACATGACTGAAGAGATACGCTAAATGAACACCCTAATGCAAAGATCAACAACATGGAAATGGGGTCCAATCAAGGACATATGTGATACCCAGTGGAATTGCGTCAGCTATGGGAGAGGGGGCGGGGAGGAAAATAAAATGATCTTTGTTTCCAAGGAATAATGTTTGAAAATGAACAAATAAAATAATGTTTAAAAGTAAAAAAAAAGAAAGAAAGATGGAAGTCAATAGCTTTTCAAGATCTTCTTTCTTCTTCTTCACAACTCAGCCAGATCTCTCAGCTTAACTTCAGAAAGAAACAAAGTTCACAGTCTTTAAGTTTCCTCTTGGCCAGCTCAATTCTCAAATAGACCACCAACCTCAAAGCTTCTCCCCTGATCAGCTTCCACTGCTCAGAGCCAGAGACAAAATCCAGAAGCCAAGTCAGCCTCACAAAAGTCTCTCAGCCAGTTTTCAACCTCCAGAGAGCAAGTGTGTGTCCCTCAGTCAGAGACCCAGAGACACACACCAAAAAAAAAAAACCCAACAACAACAAAAAACCCTTGGTTAACTCCAACTGCTCAGAGCCAGAGAGATAGAGACCAAGTTCAAAAGCCTAGTTTCTGTTCTTAGTATGGCCAGCCAAAAGCCTCCAGGGGAAAAAAGTGGCTTCCAGTCAGAGACAAAGAGACCAGAAGCCCCTGCCCCCTGTCAGCTCAAAATGCCAACCAACCGGGGATATTCCATTGGAATCCTGGCTTGACAGACATCTAGAGCTAGATGCATCTTGGTCCATAAGTCCTGCAAAATCTCTCTCTCATATCTCTATCACAATCCCCCCCTTTTATTAGCAAAAAAATGCAACCTGCATTTTATTTTCATGATACTTACCTCATAATAACAATTCTATCTCTATCACAGATTCTAGAAGTAGGATATATCCTATTTCTTTCAGTTGTTGTGACACTGTATAAGATGGGGTTCCCTATAACAGTTCTGGCAGAGAAGACTCAAGCTACAGCTCTCAGGCTGCTCCAGTACAGTGGGGTCTCAAAAAGAAACAGGGGACACTGAGCAGCAAATGGAGCAGCAGATTGACTTAGAGAACCATATTTAAACATGTTCTGTTATTCTATGTTCTACTGTATTTTTAACATTAAAAATTTATGATATATTTATTTTTTGTTATATAAATTATTTTCCAGATACTGCAGGTGACTTTGTGTTCCACATCTCTGTTGCAGAAAATCATAGCCTTATAGAATCAGAGATCTGGGGCTGAGAGAGATCTTAGAAACCATGAGCCAAAAGTATTCCTTTTTTTTTTCAACCCTTACCTTCCGTCTTGGAGTCAATACTGTGTATTGGCTCCAAGGCAGAAGAGTGGTAGGGGCTAAGCAATGGGGGTCAAGTGACTTGCCCAGGGTCACACAGCTAGAAAGTGTCTGAGGCCAGATTTGAACCTAGGACCTCCCGTCTCTAGGCCTGGTTCTCAATTCACTGAGCCACCCAGCTGCCCCCAAAAGTATTTCTTTTAAGAGATGAGGAAACTGAGGCAATGAGAGGTCAAGTCAGCTGTACTGGGTCACAGCTAGAAAGTATCTAAGGAAGGAGTCAAGCCAGGTCTTCCTCACTCTAAGTCCAGAACCCCAACCACTGTTTTGCCTTCTCTCCAAAAGGAAAGAGCAGTTAATTAGGAATCATGACATCTGGGCTATAGGCCCAGTTCTGCTATTAACATACTATATGATTTGGGGAAGGTCACTTATAGGATCATAGAATGTAAATAAAAGTCACTTAGTTCAACCCCTTTATTTAACATACAAGGAAACTAAAACCGGCAGAGTTTATTTACATGACTTATTCAAGGCCTGGTCGAACAATAATATTTATTTAGGACAGTGTAGCTTGAAAAATGTTTCATAAGCACCATCTCATTTGATCTTTATAACAATAACCCTATGAGAAAGACACCATTATTATTCCCATTTTCCAGGTGAAGAAACTGAATCTCAGAGAGCTAAAATGACTTGCCCAGTGTAACACAGTAATTATCTAAAATGGGATTTCAGTGCAGATTTCCCTGGACCTAAGTCAAATGTGCTATCCACTATTCTATCCTACCTGCCAATAGGTTGCAAAGCCAGGATTCAAACTCAATTCCTCTGTATAGCCAAAGATCTTTATCTCAACTCTTACTCATCCTGGCAAGTCAAATCCTGAGAGAATAGATCTACCTCTGACTGGAAGTTCTAGGGGTATTTCTGAAGGTTTAAGAGGTTCTATTAATGCTATCTGATTGATACACCCATTCTGGGGTTCATTTCTATCAGTATCAATGACCAGTGATTATTGCTTCAATGTAATCTAACCAATTAATGCCAATTGACTTTTGCAAAGGAATATTTGTTGCAAAGAGATAGCAAGTACCACAATATCCTTCCAACAGAGGACATACTCTTGTCTATATCATATTTTCTATATCATAATTACTGGGAAGAATAGACTCAAATTTAAAGTACCAGCCACAAAGCATTGGCCCCACAACATTAATTTCTAGATGAGTCATGATATGTTGGCTCTAGGACCGGTCCATCTCTCCTCACTCCTTATGGCTGTACTGGTACTTGGGGATTGGTTTCCAGCAAAATCTGATCAGAACTCTGGCCACTGGACTTCTGCCCCTAGGGCTTTTAAAAATCTAATGAATTGGCTAAAAAGATTGTGGTATCTGATGGTGATGGAACACTATTGTGCTATAAGGAGTGATGAACTGCTTGATTTTTATATGAACTGGAAAGACCTCCATGAACTAATGTGGAGTGAAATGAGCAGAGCCAGGAGAACATTGTACACAGTAATTGAAACATTGTGGGATGATCAAATGTGATAAACTTTGCTACTAATAGCAATGCATTGATCTAGGACAATTCTGAGGGACTCATGAGAATGAATGCTATTCACGTCCAGAGAAAAAACTGTGGGAGTAGAAATGCAGAAGAAAGCATATGATTTATTACTCATTTGTATGGGTGTAGGATTTGGGGTTTGGGTTTTAAAAGATTACTCTATTACAAAACATGAATAATATGGAAATAGGTGTTGATTAATAATAGATGTATAACCCAGTGGAATTGTTTGTCAGCTCCTGGAAGGGGGAAGGAAGAGGGAAAAGAGACAACATGGATCATGTAACCATGGAAAAATACTTATAAATAAATAATTTTTTAAAAAATCTCTTGAATTCCTGTCTCAACAGAAAGAAATCACAAATGGGGGCCTCCATCCCAGACACAACCTTATCTAGGAGTCCTTACACTCACAGCCATCTCAGTGAGGGGAAAAGGATCTACATATCAGTCATCCAGAGGCTAGAGATGTGTCCTTATATTTTGTGACCAACAGAAAGGAAAGAGTTTCCCTGCTGGGGCTTTGTGTAGGTTAGTCAGCCAGGCAAAAAGGCTTTTTCTTTATCATATAGTAAGCGAACAGTAAATAGTCACTAAACATTTGTGCATGCTCTGAAGGAAAGAGTTGGACTCTTTCATTTTGGCTCCTGTGAACCCCTGTACGTATTCCCAGGACTTGCTCCTAATTGGTCATCTCCCATTAAATGTGTTTCCAAATCCACTGTCTTTTCTATTCTGATGCTCTGGATCTGTTTCTTCAAAGGATGAGGCCCCTGCATTAGGTGGGTCCTCAGGTCCTTTAAAGTTTAAATTTTTTATAAATATAAACAGTCTCATATGGTAGAAATGCAACCCCTACCCATCTGGTAACCTATCTCCCTCCTAGCCTTCTTCTATGGGGTTTCCTTGAGACCTAGCTTTTGTTCCATTTTTGCAACCTCCTTAGAGAGAAAGAGGTGCTGCCCATAAATCATCTCCTGAGGATAGAATACTTTATAGCTGTTCTTAACATGGGTAGGACTTGCTGCCACCTAAGCCCAGCTTCTTCTTCATATGGGGCCATGGGGGAGAGATTAGAATGGAACTCACTGTGCCTTCTGCCTAGTGACCTTCTGAAAAGGGGCCTTTGATGGCTAGCCAGGAAACTTCCCACAGGGTCAAGTTTGCCTTTATGGAAACTCATAGCTCCCCATGTTGAACATGCAAGACAGGTGGTATGAAAGGCCTATCCTATATCTGAGTTTTAATCTCAGTTCCCTTTCCCACAATGACTTTCTACAACATGCTTAAGGTATGTGGTATAGTTAAGAGAATGTTGATTCTTGTAAGTAAAATCTGGGACCTGGATTCAAATTCTGATGTCTTACATATCAATTGTGTGCCTTTGGGCAAACCTCTGAGCCTTGTTGGACTTCAGTTTCCTCCTATTTGAAATGAGAGAGCTAGGCTCTAAGAAACATCTAATGTTTCTTCCCAAACTGTCTCTAATCGAATCCCTTGAAGATATAATGCTCCTCGGTGTTCATTATTTTTTGAAAAATGTAAAGACTATGGAAAACTAAAGTCTTCCAAAGAAATTATACATAGAAAGGCTTACTGTTACCCCTCTTCTCAAAGTCCTTAATAGAATCCTTATTAGATATATATATTCTCCATACTGAATAAACCTTGGGATTTCTTATATCTAGGATAGTAGAGTGAGAAAAGTGTAGGATGAGGGAAGACAAGAGTTTGAATTCTGACTTAGAAACTTACCAGTTGTACAACCTGAAGCAAATTCATTCATCTCTCTCAGTCTAAATATTATTACCAGGGTGGAGTCAAGATGGCGGCATAGAGACAGCAAAAGTTCAGACCTCTGAAAACCCTTCCTTACCAATTACAAACGAAATGCTCCCAGGGGACTAAAAATCAAACCTAACAACAAGACAGAGCCAAAGAACTCTCCTGCTGGACTCAATTTAAAAGATACACCCCCCCAAAAGCCAGAATTTGAGAACACTCAGGTTTAAGGGGAAGGGAGAAGGAAGGCCCAAGCCCCTACCCCACCCCACCTAGAGCACTAAGCCTACAGAGGCAGCTGGAACCTCTGGGTGGACAAAGGCTCTGGTTGGGAGGGAGTACCTTGTGGGCAAAGCTGTGCCAGGCTCAGAGGATGGAGGGGAAGGAGTTAGAGAAGAAGAACAGAGCTGGCAGCCTAGTTGCAGCAGGGGAGACACTCCATATTGCTCCCCCCTTGCAGGATATTTTGGCCTCAGGGCACATCCAGCCCAACCTAGCTGGACTTAATCCCATCAACAGTCTTCAGAGGGCAGGGAAGATAAAGCTCCAACACCCCTCCCCCACAGACTGCTGGATTTTAATCCAATCAAAGCCTCCAGAGGGCAGGGAAGCAAAAGCTCAAATACCCCTCCCCTACAGATAATACTGAGAGG
Source organism: Monodelphis domestica (assembly GCF_027887165.1). Taxonomy (NCBI): domain Eukaryota; kingdom Metazoa; phylum Chordata; class Mammalia; order Didelphimorphia; family Didelphidae; genus Monodelphis; species Monodelphis domestica. The sequence continues at coordinate 409,695,685 of NC_077227.1, forward strand.
CTTGTTGACAAAACTCCAAGAGGGAAGACTGACAGAAAATCACAAAAGAAAAACAAAAAAATGAGAGGATCAAGAGCACAGACAACTGAAGGGAGTAAAGAAGTGGTAAATATGAGTAAACAACAGAAAAAGAAAAAAGAAATTATAATCTACAGTTTCTATACAGGCAATGAACAAAGAGAAAATAGAACAGAAGAGGAGGGAACACCAAGCAATAAAACAGAAAACCCAGGACACAGCCTTCGGAAGAACTCAAAACACAATTCAAAACACAATTAAGAGAGACTGAAGACAATTGGGAAAAGAACTTAAAAATTAAGATAAGTCATCTGGAAACAGAGGCACTTGAACTAAAATGAGAAAATAGTGTCTTGAAAGCCAAAATCAACCAGCTTGAAAATGAGGCAAAGGAGATGAAAGATGAGACAAAGAAGATGAAAGATGAGGCAAAGGAGATGAAAAATGAGGTAAAGAGGATGAAAGATGATCTCCAAACAAAATCAGACCAGAAGGAGAAGGATGACCAAAAAGCCAAGGATGAAATCCAGTCTTTAAGAACCAGAATACAACAACTAGAATCAAGTGACTTCACAAGGCAGCAGGACACTATAAAACAAAATCTAAAGACTGAAAAAATTGGGGAAAATATGAAGCATATCATTCACAAAACAGAAGATTTAGAAAATCATTCCAGGAGAGAGAACTTAAGAATCATTGGCCTACCAGAAGACCATGACAGAAGGAAAAGCCTGGATATCATACTACAAGAAATTATCCAAGAAAACTGATCTGATATTCTAGAACAAGAGGGAAAAGTGGAGATTGAAAGAATCCACAGATCACCTCCTGTACTTAATCCTCAACTGACAACACCCAGAAATGTTATAGCCAAATTCAAGAACTATCAGACCAAGGAAAAAATATTACAAGCTTCTAAGAAGAAGTCATTCAGATACCATGGAACCACAGTGAGGATAACATAGGATCTGACTGCATCTACACTAAAGGACCGAAAGGCATGGAATATGATATCCCAGAAAGCAAGGGAACTAGGTCTACAACCAAGAATCAACTACCCAGTAAAACTGACTATATTCTTACAGGGTAAAGTATGGTCATTTAACAAAATGGAAGAATTCCAAGCACTGTAAAGAAAAGATCAGACCTGAACAGAAATTCAAGCACAGAATTCAAGAGATTCATCAAAAGGTAATTAAAAAAGAGGGAGGGAAAGAAAAACAAAACCAATAAAAGAAAAAACTTTTTATAAGAGACCCAATAAGTTAAAATGATATGTATCCCTATAAGAAAAGAGGTCATTGGTAACTCTTAAAAATTGTTATTATCACCTGGGCAGCTAAAAGAAGTACACTTAGAGGGAACAGTGACAAACTGTATAGAATGAAATGACAAGACATAAATATGTATATAGATATAAGTATGCAAAAATACATATATATGTGTGTATATATGTACATATATACATGGGAGTATATATGTACACACATATATACAACTAGAGCTAAGAAGAGATTAATAATAAAAGAAATGGGAAAAGAAACTGAAGTGGGTAAATTTATATGTCACAAAGAAGCACATGGTGGGAGGGGGAGAACATCAATACACTGGAAGGGTAAAGAGGTTAGAAATAGGGAATACACAACTAGTATGTGCATTGAAATTGACTCAAAGAGGGGAGAACAATCCAATCCATTAGGGCAGAGAATTGATTTGCGCCCTATAGGGAAGTAGAAGGGTAACAAATGGAATGGTGGGGAGGGAAGCAGTACAAGGGAGGGAGAGGGTGGGGGGTAGTTTAAAAGAACTGTAAAGAAAATAAGGGGGGAATAAGAAGGGAGGGAGTAGAAAGGGAAATAAAATAAGGGTGGGAATTAGGGGAACTGATTAAAAAACAAAACATTGGTATAGAAGGAAATAGTGAAAGAAGGAAAGACAGGACTAGGAGTAAAAATCAAAATGCTAGGAAATGCACAGCTGGTAATCAAAACTCTGAATGTGAATGTAATGAATCCACCCATAAAATGCAAGTGAATAGCAGAGTGGATTAGAATCCCAAACTCTACCATATGCTGTCTACAAGAAACACACATGAGGAAGGTAGATACGCATAGGGTCAAAGTAAGAGGTTGGAGCCATATCTATTGGGTATCAACTGATAAAAAGAAGGCAGGAGTAGCTATCATGATATCTTACAAGGCCAAAGTAAAAATAGATCTTATTAAAAGGGATAGGGAGACCTCCGGTCAAGATGGTGACGTAGGAGCAGCGAAAGTTCAGACCTCGGAAACCCTTCCTTACCGATCGCAAACAGAGTGCTCCTAGGCCACCGAAATTCAAGCTGAACAACAGGATAGACCTGGGGAAACCTCCTCCTGGACCTGGATCAAAATGTACCGGACCCCAAAAGCCAGAACCCTAGATCACTCGGATCTAAGGGGTAGACAGAAAGAAGGTCCCAAGACCCATCCCCCCCAACCCAGAGTGCTGAGCCCATGGCAGCAACGGGAACCTCAGGGCTCTGAGGACTCACCTTGAAAGCAACCTGAGCCAGTCTCCAGGGCCCCCAGCACAGATGGCAGGGAAACAGAGAGAGAAGGGGGAAGCCTGTAGCCCCTTGGCTGGGTCCTTCCATCTGAGTCTCAAGGGAGGTCCCAGCTTTAGGGCACCAGCTGAACCCAATCCCATCAAGAGCCCTCAGAGCTACTGAAAGGACAGAAAACTCAGGGCTGGCAAAGGGGTTGCTCCAAAGAGCTTACCTTGAAAGTAACCCGGGCCAGTTTCCGGGCATTCAACACAGACTGTGGAGGAGGAGGTTGCTGCTTTTTTTTTTCTTCTTTTTCTGGCTCAGGGATCATTTGGCCCACACCACCTGAACCTAATCCCATCAGGAGCCCTCAGAGCTTCTGAAAGAACAAAAACCTCAGGGCCAGTGAAGGGCTTACCTTGAAAACAACCAGGCCAGTCTCCAGGCATTCAACACAGATTGTGGGGGAGGAGGCTTTTTGCATCAGGGCTCATTCGGCCCAAACCAGGTGAACCTAATCCCATCAGGAGCCCTCAGAGCCCAGGCAAGCCACGACCCCTCCCCCCTTAGAGAGCAGGGTCTTCTGAAAAAAACAGAAACCTAGAGGCGAAGTCAAGATGGCAGGCTAGAAGGAGCATAGACCTGGCAGCCTGGCCAGAGCTTTGGAGATCCTCCATATCTGCTCCAGCTGTCCAGGAAGTTTAAAACTCAGAGTAAACCCAGCCCAACTAAGCTGAACTCAATCCCATCAAAAGTCTCCAGAACACAGGGAAGCCCAGGCTCCCCATCCATCCTCATTGACTGCTGGACTTTAAGCCAATCAAAAGCCTCCAGAGGACGGGAAAGCTCAAACCCCCAATAGCCCTCCCCCAGAGATTACACCAAGAGATCCTCTGTTAAAGCTCCAAGAGGGGAGACTGATAGAAGTCCCCAAAAAGCAAAAAAAAATGAGAGGAACAAGAGCACAGACAAATATGGGGAGGAAAGAAGGGGTGAATTTGAACAAACAACAGAAACAGAAGAAAGAAACTACAATAGACAGCTACTGCTCACCAAATGGAACAGAGGGGGAAAGGTCAGCAAACGATAAACCAGAAATCCCAGAAAATTGGATACAGGCTGTGGAAGAACTCAAAACACAACTAAGAGAGGCTGAAGACAATTGGGAAAAGAACTTAAAAATTAAGATAAGTCATCTGGAAACAGAGGCACTTGAACTAAAACAAGAAAATAGTGTCCTGAAAGCCAAAATAATCCAGCTGGAAAATGAGGCAAAGGAGATGAAAGATGAGGCAAAGGAGATGAAAGATGAGATAAAGAGGAAGAAAGACGATCTTCAAAGAAAATCAGACCAGAAGGAAAAAGACAACCAAAAAGCCAGAGATGAAATCCAATCTTTAAGAACCAGAGTAAAACAACTAGAATCAAGTGACCTCACAAGGCAGCAGGACACTATAAAACAAAACAAAAAGAATGAAAAAATTGAGGAAAATGTGAAGCATCTCATTCACAAAACAGACGATTTAGAAAATCATTCAAGAAGAGACAATTTAAGAATAATTGGACTACCAGAAGACCACGACAAAAGAAAAAGCCTGGACATAATACTAGATGAAATTATCCAGGAAAACTGTCCCGAGATCCTAGAACAAGAGCGGAAAGTGGATATTGAAAGAATCCACAGATCACCCCCTGTATTTAATCCCCAACTGACAACACCAAGAAATGTTATAGCCAAATTCAAAAACAATCAGATTAAAGAACAGATATTACAAGCTGCCAAGAAGAAGCCATTCAGATACCATGGAAACACGGTGAGGTTAACACAGGATCTGTCTGCATCCACACTGAAGGACCAAAAGGCATGGAATATGATATTCCGGAAAGGAAGGGAACTAGGCCTACAGCCAAGAAGAAAATACCCATCAAAACTGACTATATTCTTACAGAGGAAAGTATGGTCATTCAACACAACAGAAGAGTTCCAAGCATTCACAAATAAAAGACCAGACCTGAACATAAAATTTGAAGTCCAACCACAGAACTCAAGAGAATCATCAGAAGGTAATTAAAAAAGAGGGGAAAAACAACAACAACAACAAAATTTTTTAAGAGGCTCAATAAGTTAAAATGATATGTATCCCTATAAGAAAAGAGGTCATTGGCAACTCTTAAAAACTGTTGCTTTCACCTAAGCAGCTAGAAGAACTACACTCAGAGGGAACAGTGACAAACTGTATAGGATGAAAGGACAAGACATAAATAGGTATATAGATATATGCATGCATAAATACATATACATGTGTATGTATATATATGTATATATATACATGACTAAAGCTAAAAAAGAAAAGAGGTTATGACTAAAAGAAATGGGAAAAGAAACAAATGGGGGTAAATTTATATGTCACAAAGAAGCTCATGGTGGGAGGGGGGAGAACATCGATACACTGGAAGGATAAAGAGGTTGGAGATAGGAAATACTCAACTCTTACGTACTTTGAAACTGACCCAAAGAGGGAAGAACAATCCAATCCATTGGGGAAGAGAATAGATTTGCGCACTATAGGGGACTAGAAAGGTTAAAAACAGACTGCTGGGGAGGGAAGCAGTACAAGGGAGGGAGAGGGTGGGGGGGAAATTTTAAAAAGACTACAGGGGAAAATAAGGGAGGGAATAAGAAGGGAGGGGGTAGAAAGGGAAATACAAGGGGGACTGATTTAAAGTAAATCACTGGACTAAAAGGTAGAGCTGAAGAAGAAAGATTAGAATTAGGGAAGGATATCAAAATGCCAGGGAGTCCACAAGTGACAGTCATAATGTTGAACGTGAATGGGATGAACTCACCCATAAATTGTAGACGAATAGAAGAATGGATTAAAATCCAAAACCCTACCATATGTTGTCTCCAAAAAACACACATGAAGAGGGTAAACACCCACAAGGTCACAATTAAAGGATGGAGTAAGACCTTCTGGGCCTCAACTGACAGAAAGAAGGCAGGGGTGGCAATCATGATATACATGACAGCTATGGAAAGTAATGAATGCTGGAGGGGATGTGGCAAAGTAGGGACATTAATTCATTGCTGGTGGAGTTGTGAACTGATCCAGCCATTCTGGAGGGCAATTTGGAACTATGCACAAAGGGGGACAAAAGAATGTCTACCCTTTGATCCAGCCATAGCACTGCTGGGTTTGTACCCCAAAGAGATAATGGACAAAAAGACTTGTACAAAAATATTCATAGCTGCACTCTTTGTGGTGGCCAAAAATTGGAAAATGAGGGGATGCCCATCAATTGGGGAATGGCTGAACAAATTGTGGTATATGTTGGTGATGGAATATTATTGTGCAAAAAGGAATAATAAAGTGGAGGAATTCCATGGAGACTGGAAAGACCTCCAGGAAGTGATGCAAAGCGAGAGGAGCAGAACCAGGAGAACATTGTACACTGAGACAAACACACTGTGGTATAATCAAACGTAATGGACTTCTCCATTAGTGGCGGTGTAATGTCCCTGAACAATCTGCAGGGATCTAAGAGAAAAAGCACTATCCATAAGCAGAGGACAAACTGTGGGAGTAGAAACACCGAGGAAAAGCAACTGCCTGACAAAGCGGTTGAGGGGACATGACAGAGGAGAGACTCTAAACGAACACTCTAACGCAAATATTAACAACATGGCAATGGGTTCAAATCAAGAACACATGTGATACCCAGTGGAATCACGTGTTGGCTATGGGGAGTGGGGGGGAGGAAAAGAAAATGATCTTTGTCTTTAATGAATAATGCATGGAAATGATCAAATAAAATACTATAAAATTTTTAAAAAAGGGATAGGGAAGGTAATTACATCCTGATAAAAGGCAGCATAAACGATGAGGAAATAGAAGTACTCAACATGTATGCACCAAATGGCATAGTATCCAAATTTCTAAAGGAGAAACTAGTGGAGCTCAAGGATGAAATAGATAGAAAAACTATACTAGTGGGAGACCCGAACCTTCCTCTTTCAGAACTAGATGAATCAAACCAAAACATAAATAAGAAAGAAGTAAGAGAAGTGAATGGAATCTTAGAAGAAAAATAGTAGATATGTGGAAAAAATAAATAGGGACAAAAAGGAATACACCTTCTTTTCAGCAGCACATGATGCATTCACAAAAATTGAACATGTATTATGTCATAAAAAACATTGCAAACAAGTGCAAAAGAGCAGAAATCATAAATGCAACCTTCTCAGATCACAATGCAATGAAAAGAATGATTAGTAGGGGTACATGGAGAGGCAAATCAAAAATTAATTGGAAATTAAACCATACAATTCTCCAAAATCGATTAGTTAAAGAACAAATCATAGAAACAATTGATAATTTCATAGAAGAAAATGACAATGATGAGACATCTTTTCAAAGCCTATGGGATGCAGCCAAAGCCATACTCAGGGAGAAATTTATATCCTTGAGTTCATATATTAACAAAATAGAGAGGGCAGAGGTCAATGAATTGGGCATGCAAATAAAAAAAAAACTAGAAAGTGAACAAATTAAAAATCCTCAGATTAAGACTATATTAGAGATCCTAAAAATCAAAGAAGAAATTAATAAAATTGAAAGTCAAAGAACCATTCATTTAATAAATAAGACTAGAAGCTGGTACTTTAAAAAAAAAAACAAATAAAATAGACAAAGTACTGTTCAATATAATTTTAAAAGAGGGAAAGAAAAAAAACAAATTGACGGTATCCAAGATGAAAAGGGAGACCTAACCTCAAATGAAGAGGAAATTAAGACAATCATTAAAAACTACTATGCCCAATTATATGGCAAAAAATATGGCAATCTAGGTGATATAGATGAATATTTACAAAAATCTAAATTGCCTAGACTAACAGACAAAGAAGTAAATTACCTAAACAACCCCATATCAGAAAAGGAAATTGAACAAGCCATCAAAGAACTCCCTAAGAAAAAATCCCCAGGTCCAGATGGATTCACAAATGAATTCTATCAAACATTCAAAGAACAACTAATTCCAATATTATACAAACTATTTGTCATAATAAGCAAAGAAGGAGTTCTACCAAATTCCTTTTATGACACAAATATGGTTCTGATTCCAAAGCCAGGCAGGTCAAAAACAGGGAAAGAAAACTATAGACCAATCTCATTAATGAACATAGATGCAAAAATCTTAAATAGGATACTAGTAAAAAGACTCCAGCAAGTCATCAAGAGGGTTATCCACTATGACCTGGTAGGATTCATACCAGGAATGCAAGGATGGTTCAATATTAGGAAAACCATCCACATAATTGACCATATTAATAAGCAAACTGACAAAAAGCACATGGTTATCTCAATAGATGCAGAAAAAGCCTTTGACAAAACACAACACCCATTCCAATTGAAAACACTAGAAAGCATAGGAATAAAAGGGCATTTCCTAAAAATAATAAATAGTATATATTTAAAACCATCAGCAAACATCATCTGCAATGGGGATAAACTAGAAGCCTTCCCAATAAGATCAGGAGTGAAACAAGGATGCCCATTACCACCTCTATTATTTAACATTGTACTAGAAACACTAGCAGTAGCAATTAGAGAAGAAAAAGAAATTGAAGGTATTAAAATAGGCAATGAGGAAACCAAGCTATCACTCTTTGCAGATGATATGAGGGTCTACTTAGAGAGTCCTAGAGAATCAACCAAAAAGCTAGTAAAAATAATCAACAACTTCAGCAAAGTTTCAGGATACAAAATAAACCCACATAAGTCATCAGCATTTCTATATATCTCCAACACATCTCAGCAACAAGAATTACAAAGAGAAATTCCATTTAAAATCACCCTAGACAATATAAAATACTTAGGAAGCTATCTGCCGTGACAAATACAGGAACTCTATGAACACAACTAAAAACGCTCTCCACACAATTAAAACTAGATCTAAACAGTTGGAAAAACATTGATTGCTCATGGGTAGGATGAGCTTACATAATGAAAATGACAATTCTACCCAAATTAATTTACTTATTCAGTGCCATACCCATTGAACTACCAAAAAACTTTTTTAATGAATTAGAAAAAAACATAACAAAGTTCATTTGAAAGAAAAAAAGAGCAAGAATATCCAGGGAAATCATGAAAAAATGCAAAAGAATAAGGACTTGCAGTCCCAAATCTCAAACTCTATTATAAAGCAGTGGTCATCAAAACAATTTGGTACTGGCTAAGAGACAGAAAGGAGGATCAGTGGAATAGGGTTGGAGTAAGTGACCTCAGCAAGAAAGTCTATGATAAGCCCAAAGATCCCAGCTTTTGGAAACAAAATCCACTATTTAATAAAAACTGCTGGGAAAATTGGAAGACAGTATGGGAGACATTAGGTTTGGATCAACATCTCACATCATACACCATGATAAACTCAGAATGGGTGAATGACCTGAATATAAAGAAGGAAACTATAAGCAAATTAGATGAACACAGAATAGCATACATATCAGATCTTTGGGAAATGAAAGACTTTAAAACCAAGCAAGAACTAGAAAAATCACAAAATGTAAAATAAATAATTTTGATTACATCAAATTAGAAAGGTTTTATACAAACAAAACTAATGCAATCAAAATTAGAAGGGAAGCAACAAATTGGGAAACAATTTTCATAACAAAAACCTCTGACAAAGGTCTAATTACTCAAATTTATAAAGAGCTAAACCAATTGTACAAAAAAATCAAGCCATTCTCCATTTGATAAATGGGCAAGGGACATGAATAAGCAATTTTCAGTTAAAGAAATCAAAACTATTAATAAGCACATGAAAAAGTGTTCTAGATCTCTTATAATCAGAGAAATGCAAATCAAAACAACTCTGAGGTATCAACTCACATCTAGAAGATTAGCTAACATGACAGCAAAGGAAATAATGAATGCTGGAGGGGATGTGGCAAAGTAGGGACACTAATTCATTGCTGGTGGAGTTGTGAATTGATCCAACCATTCTGGAGGGCAATTTGGAACTATGCCCAAAGGGTGATAAAAGACTGCTTACCCTTTGATCCAGCCATAGCACTGCTTGGATTATACCACAAAGAGATAATAAGAAAAAAGACTTGTACAAGAATATTCATAGCTGCACTCTTTGTGGTGGCAAAAAATTGGAAAATGATAGGATGCCCTTCAATTGGGGAATGGCTGAAGAAATTGTGGTATATGTTGGTGATAGAATATTATTGTGCTCAAAGGAATAATAAATAAATAAAGGAATTCCATGGGAACTGGAAAAACCTCCAGGAAGTGATGCAGAGCGAAAGGAGCAGAACCAGGAGAACATTGTACACAGAGACCAATACACTGTGGTACAATCGAATGTAATGGACTTCTCCATTAGTGGCAATGCAGTGATCTGAACAACTTGGAGAGATCTATGAGAAAAAACACTATCCACTTTCAGAGGAGAAAGTGTGGAGTAGAAACACCTAAGAAAAACAACTGCTTGATTACATTGGTAGAGGGGGATATGAATGGGGATGTAGACTTTAAATGAACATCCTAATGCAAACACCAACAACATGGAAATAGGTTTTGATCAAGGACAAGTGTAACACCCAATGAAATTGCATGTCGGCTGTGGAAAGAGCGGAGAGGGGAGGGAGGGAAATAATGTGATTATTGTAACCAAGGAATAATGTTCTAAATTGACTAAATAAATTAACCTAGATTTATTATTATAGACTCTTCCTTTGTGGACCTTATAATCTACTAGGGTAGAATATGAGACTTAATATGTATCTAAAAAGCAAAACTAGAGCATAAATAATGGGCCAGAATGGGCCACTGAGTTTGATGACTAAAGACTTTCACATAAACTTAGACCCTATAGCCCATCTGGTCAGGCTTATACAAACAGAATGTTCATTGTTCTTTCACCTATGTGATCTGTATATAAGAATAGTCTTCTGGTCACTCCAAGTGGAAAGAAAACAAAGGGATAGTAAGAGGAAGTCAGAATGGCCCTCATGCTGTATTTTGGCATCTTGAGGAGACTAACTGAATAATAGATTTAGAGCCGGAAAGAACCCGAGAGGCCATCTAGTTCAACTGTTTCATTTTCCAGAGGATGTTATAGAGACCCAACATTACACAGGTAGCAATCATTAGAGGGGAGGTTTGAATCAAAGTCTATTTACTCCAGAGTCACATTGACTCTTCAATACAGTAGGGGTAAGGTAAGAGGAAAACTAGGCTAATTGGCAAATGAATTATGATGTAGAACCATCCTTATAAGGACCAGATCCACTCATTGTTGAGCTAAATTTAATTGATTTATTTTTGTTTATGTATTAAACATTACTTTTTTATTTTGAATTTGAAATTCTCTTCCTCCTTTTAGGCCATTTCCCACCCATTGAGAAGGCAAGCAATATGGATCTCATTATACATGTGAAGTCTTGTAAAACAGTTACAGATTAGCCATGTTACCAAAAAAAGTGAGAAAATAAACTAAAAAAAAATATATGTTTCATGTAAAACCCAGTAGAATATGCACGTTGGCTATGGGATGGGGGAGTGAAAAGGGGAGGGAAAGAAGATGAATCATGGAACTATGGGAAAATATTCTAAATTAAATAAATGAATGTTTTTTTTTTAATCTGAAAAAAATATGTTTCCATCTGCACTCAGAGCTCATCAGTTCTTTGGAGATGAATCCTTCAGAACTGAAGTGAATCATTTTAATGATCAGAGTAACTAAATTGTTTACAATTGATCATCATTGCATCATTATTGTTATTGTGTACAATATACTTCTGGTTCTGCTCACTTGATTTGCATCATGTCTCCCCATGTTTCTCTGAAACCATATTTTTGTCATTTTTTTTATATCTGTTAAGATTAAAATTTGGGCCAAACTGTGGCAGGTAAAAATTAGTTGTGCTCTGCTAAAAGTATTATATTTTTTTAGAGGTTTATTAAAGGTTAAGAATTTAAGAAAATACAAGTAAGAAAGCATGTGCCTAGGTGGGCCAAGAGGCCCATCCAACCTCACCTACATCATGAGAGATGTATCTGCTTGGAGGTGGAAGTAGGAAAAAAAGACCCAGCTGTAGGCAAAGACCCTTTAAATAGTAATTTGATCTTGCCCAGGTGAAAATCTCAGTGAGATTAGAGGGCATCTCGGGAACTAGAGCAAAGACTTCTGGGGATTGCAGTCCAGGGTTCAAATCTCCATTTTTACATATCACAATAGCATTCCATCACAATTATATACCACAATTTGTTCTGCCAGTCCCCAGTTGATGGGCATCCCCTCGATGATGGGCATTTCTACTTCTTTGCCACCACAAAAAAGAGCTGCTTTAAATATTTTTGTACATATAGACCCTTTACCTTTTTTCTTTGATCTCCAATAACACTTAAATTATCTTTCCTCAATCTGTTTTCCAGGTCCAAGTGTTTTTTGTTTCAATGAGATGTTTCATGTTTTCCACTTTTTCATTCTTTTGACTTTGTTTTGTTTCTTAGTGTCTCATGGATTCATCAACTTCCACAGGATCAATTTTAATTTTTAAGAAATTGTTTCCTTAAATGACTTTTTGTAACACTGGCCATTTGGAATTTTTTTCTTTTTAAAGGAATTATTTCAGAGTTTTTTGTGCCTCTTCTACTTCCCTGTTAGTTCTTTTCCCCCGATAATTTTCTTGCATTGCTTTCATTTATTTCCCCAATTAATTCTTCTACCACTTTGATTTGATTTTTAAATCATTTTTTAATTCTGTTTTTCTCTCTCTTGCTTGTCTATCTCTAATCTGCATTGCCTTTGAGGTTTTGTTTGTAACTATTTCCTCCCATTGACTTCTTCTGAGCTTGTATCTTGAGCTTCTCTGTCACTATAGCAGCTTTTTATAGTCAGATTCCTTTTTAGATTTTTTTTAATTTTCTGATCTATTTCTTGACTTTTAACTTTGTTAGAGTTGGGCTCTGCTCACCTCTGTGGTGAACTAGGGGGCATACATCTGTGTCATGGTTCCAAATCAGTCTTTTTCACTCTAGTATTTTCACAGCTAATTTAGGGGGATCTGTAAATTGTCATTATTTCCAAGATTTTGTTATGTGAGGAGAAGTGTGTTCTTTGTTCTCTGGGTCTGCCTTCTGATCCTTACCTGGGAAGGGTACCAAGAATTAAGGCCCTTATTCTCTCTTCAACCTGGAACTATATGCAGGGCCCTTACTCCCTTATCACCACAAGTGCTTCTCGCTACCCTGGAAATGCAATTCAGAACTGGGTAATGGGCAATGGAGTTATGAAGCATTAGTCCTATTCCCAATAAACTCACAGGGATTCACTCTAATCTTTTTTCTGACTAGTTGTTCAAGCCCATTTCAGTCTGGGCAGTGAAAGGTCCTAGCATTTTGGCTGTTATTTTTGCTGTTCTCACCATAGCCTCCAAAGTCCACAGCTGCTATAGCCTCCTATGCTGTGCTCCAGGCCAACTCCCACCTCAATGTCAAAGACTTGTCCTTCCAACCTCCTAAGTTGTTTTGGGCAGGAAAAATGTCTCACGTTGACCTTTTGTTGTCTATGCCATTTACAATTTAATTTGATGAGTTATTTTAAAGTTCTTTGGAGAGAATGTTGGAAGAGTTTGTTTGGAATGCTCCTACTCCATTATCTTGGCTCCACCAATAAACTAGATTTATTTTCAAAACAACCATTTGTCCCCAGGTCATGGTTGGCTCTCATCAAAGTTTTCTCTTTGGTGATAAGTAATCACCACCCCCATTTTAGGTACACTCTGTATCCATACCCTTTCTTAAACTATAACCTTGCTATGATCATAGGAAAATCTAACATCAGATATCACTTACCCCACACCATGTACAGATGAGTCCCTGGCTCCCTCTCCTACTGAGGCTAGCCTTTTCAACTTCTTTTCTTAATGAAGAGTGAAGGAATTTTAGACCCGTTAAAGAAATTTTATACCTCAGAAAATAAGAAGGCAGGAGATTTATTGGGGATGGAGGAAGGAGGAGCAGTCTTTTCCTATGTCTCCCAAATCATAGCACAGAAGGGATCATCCGCTCTGCCATCCCCTCCCCTACCCAAAATCTAATCATTGTCTTAAGAACAAGAATACTCTGCACCTGTTATCATTGTTATCTACCTCTCTTCATTGTCCAACCCTCTAAACAGTAGAGACCAAGTGAAGAAGTCTATGAGGTAAAGATGACTCTCTGAGAACCACATCAACTAGTGGAAAATATAAAACAAAGCAAAAAGTTGATTGACCACAAATCATCCACAGAATAATAATAATAAGGCAAAAGGTGTAACAGGAAGTAAATGTTGCAACCATCCCAGCAAAACCAAAATAGAGGCCTTGCAGGATCTGGGGGAGACACATGAAAGACTCCAAAATTCGATATCACTTTTGGGGAGGTAAAAAGAGGATAACAATTCAAGGTGAATACAGGCTGTGCTGAATCAGCCTGAACTTGGAGGGGCCTCAAATATTCTATATTTCACTTCTCTGATCATAGGGAATTAGGAAGGATACAGTAGGATGCACTGTACTTTCTAAACTATGCCCTCCTGAAGCCTGCCTTTGATCAGTGCCCCAGTATTCCTCCCCAGAGTCATTCCCCAGTGGTGCAAATCCTCGAGTGCCCATGATTCTGTGATGTCATACAGAGGAAAATGCCATCTTCTCTGGCCCCACCTAATCCAGGTCATGCCCAGGAGGGTGGATCAGTGCCCATTTTCATACCTCTCCATTGAATATGTCATACATTAGAGTATAATATAGCTAACACTAGAGTTAAGATGACTGGAGCCACAGTGTCAGGAAAGTTCTGGGGGAATTATCTCAAATAGTAGAACACAGAACTCAAGATTCACAACTCAAGATAACAGGTCATTGGCCCAATTGATGGGAGGGAATTCTATTAATATGGAAAGGGGCCTTAGGGAGTAGCCACTGCAAAGACTTTTTCAAAAGATTCTACAGGGAAACATAATAACCCTGAGAAGTAAATCAAGTGAAGGAGAGAATTCTGGCCTGGTGTACAGGTCAGGTGAGGGCCAGGATACTCTGGCTAGAACCCATAGGAAGGTTGTTACATGGGAAGGGAAGAAGAGAAGAAGGGCACAATGTATTCTATGTTTCTCTCCTCCCTCCCTGATCACAAGAAAGCAGGAAAGATTCCATGGGACTCATTGTATTAAGGACTTTGATCTCTGCCCCAGAATATCTCCCAAAGTGATTCCCTCTTTGTGCCTACATCAGAGCTGTTAAAGCTTAATAGGAAAGCCAGTTAGGTTTGCCTTTGTCTCCCTCCTATGTCCCCTATAAAAGGCCTTCCCTCTTTCTCCTGTTATTTTAGTTATATGTCTTCCCCAGGCTTCAACCTTGGTTCTACTCTTTTCTCCATTATGATTCCCCAACCAAAGTCACATGAATGTGCATTTTTAAAGTATTCTCTTGGTTTTAAAGGTCTTAGTAAACCAAAGGAATGAAGTTCTTTCACATGGTGGAATGTTGGCAGCAAGAGCACTTTTTGATGAATGTATTTTTTAGGTCTCAAGATTCCCTGCCCCATCTCCCTTATGGAAAATGGAACTTGGAGCATAATGCTGCTGACCAAGGGACAAAATGACAATGCCACCATGATATGTCATTCTGCCACTCTGGTATACCCCAGAGGAGAGCGAAATGAAAGCCAAGGTTCTGACTCACAGAATTAATGTTACTCCTTTCATTCTATGCCAGTCTACCTGCCCCTCCAACTTAGGGCCCTTTCTAAAACGAAACTTCTCCTGAATTTGACTGTTCTAATCTTTCTGGCCACCATTCCCTAGGTACCCTAGAAATCTCCATAAATAACCTGTAATATCAGCAGCATGAAGGAAAAATAATGTTGAAATGAAAGATACTAATCAATGAAGTGATCATATAAACTTTTTTAACATTCATTTTTACTTTGGGTCCAAATTTTCTCCCTTCCCTTAGGCTAGCCCCTACTTATTGAAAAGGTAAATAACATAATAGTCATTTATCCATATGAATTCATGCAAAATATGTCCGTATTAGTTCAGCTGCAAAAAAAAGAAAAAAAGAAAAACAAAGAAATTTTTAAAAACATACTTCAATCTGTACTTGGAGTTCATTAGTTCTTTCTCTGGAGTAGATAGCATTTTTCATCATAAGTGCTTTGGAATTATTGTGGATCATTCTAATGATTAGAGTACCTAAGGTTTTCATGAATTATTATCCTTATAACATTCTTACAATCATCTTTATGATGTTCTCCTGCTCATTTCACTTTATATCTGTTCATATAAGTCGTCCTAGGTTTTTCTGAAATGATTGCCTTCTTCAGTTCTCATACCACAATAGTATTCAATCACAATCATATACCACAGTTTGTTTAGCCAGTCCCAGTTGATGGCTAACCCTCAATTTCCAATTTTTTGTCACAATGAAAAGCTGCTCTGAGTATTTTGGTACATATGAATCCTTTTCCCTTTTTGATGATCTTTCTGAGATACAAAGCTAGTAGTGGTATATGCACAATTTAGGGCCCTTTAGATATAGTTCCAAATTGTCCTCCATAATGTTTGGACCAATTTATAAATCCATCAAAGTGCATCAGAGAACCTATTTTTCCACACTCACTCTAACATTTGTCATTTTCTTTTACTGACATGTTATCCAATCTGTGTGTGTGAAGTGGTACTTCAGAGCTATTTTAATTTGTATTTCTCAAATAAGTAGTGACTTAAGGTGTTTTTTATGTGACTATTAGTGGTTTTGATGGGTTCTTCTGAGAATGGTCTATTCATATGCTTTGACCACTTATGAATTGAGGAATAGCTCTTATTTTTACAAATATTGTTCAGTTCCCTACATAATTGAGAAAAGAGGCCTTTTCCAGAGAAATTTGCTCTAAAAACTCCCTCCCCAATTTCCTATATTCCTTCTAATTTGGGCTGCATTAGATTGTGTGTGTGTGCAAAAACTTTTAAATTTCATGCAATCAAAATTATCTATTTTACCTCCTGTGATTCTCTCTATCTCTTGTTTAGTCTTAAACTCTTCTGTTATCCACATATCTGACAGGAATTTTTTAATGCTCCCTTAATCTACTTATGATTATCACCCTTTAAGTCTAAATCATGTTCCCATTTTACCTTATCTTGGCATACAGTATGATTTGTTGGTCTATGTCTAGTTTGTTCCAAACTGCTTTCCAATTTTCCTGGCAGTTTTTGTTGAACAGTGAGTTCTTACCCCTAAATCTTGAATCTTTGGCTTTGACTTTATCAAATATTACATTACTATGGCCATTTAGATAGCGTATATTATCTATTCAACTGATCAACCACTATATTTTTCACCTAGTACAATATTATTTTAATGATTAACACTTGACAATATAGTTTGAAATCTGATGCTGGTAGGCTGCCTTCCTTCTCTTTTCCCCCTACTGATTCCCTCAAAATTCTTGGCCTTTTATTCTTCCAGATGAATTTTGTGGTAGGAAGGGAAGGGGTAAAGAGAAAAGTGAGAGGTGATTAGTAGGAGGGCAGAATAAGAGACATGATGGTCAGAAGCACTACAGCTCCCAAAATTGCTGCTGCTGTAGTCCCAGGGTTGTCACTGCCTCTAAGGTCCTTAGTTTGGGTTACTGATGAGCTTTGCTCCTGGCTGTTCTTCACTCCAGTGGCATAGACTTCCCTTCCTGATCTCCATAGCTATCCTATGTTGGATATGTCTCGTCCCAATCTTTTATTGGTTATGATGCTCCAGAATTTGAATATGTTATTTTAAAGTTGCCTGGTGAGGAATGCTGGGAGAGTTTGGCTTAAATGCTGTCTCTACTGCATTGCCTTGGCTTAACCCTTCTGCCCAGTTAAACATATTTGAAAAGCATTAAGAAAAGAATTTTTAAAAAAAAAATTTAACTAATTCCTAAGGGGAACAAAGTCTCTATAGATGTTGGAGGTGGTGATGAGAAGAAGCAGTTTATAAATAAAAGGGCACTGGACTTATCCAAAGTAATGTAGCTAGCAAGAATCATAGTAAGGATTTGATCTCAGGTTTTCTAATTCCAGATCCATTTGGTTTTCTGGACCACTATGCTTCCTCCTTAATTGCACTGAGTCTCAATTTCCCCGCTCACTTTATGGACTGGCATTTCTAGTTTCATTTGGTTGGTGGGAGAAAAATTGTTCTGTAATCTCTGAACCACTACAGAAATGTGCCGTTATCATTATTGTTATGTAAAAGAAATTAGAAGACACTTCCCTACAACTTTTTGCAGAAGTGAGGAACCATGAGTGTGGAACATTATATGTAATATCAATCTTTGTTGATATGTTGGCTAATTTTACTGAAAGTCCCCCCACTTCTTCCTCTCTTTTATTTTTTCATCCTTTAATGGATCTTTGGGAGGGGTGAGAGAAGGGATATAATGGGAAATGTAAGTGATGTAAAAACAAAAATATCAATAAAATTGATTTTAAAAAATAACATTTGTTGATGGGACAAATAGTAATAAGGCTTGGAAAACTTAATGAAACCCAAACTGTTATTTTGTTTTTAAATAATAGCTAACATTTCTATAGTGCTTTAAGGTTTGCAAAGTGCTTTACAAATATTATCTCATTTGATCTTCACAGCAACCCTATGAAGTAGGTGCTATCATTATTATTCCCATCATTACAGATGAGAAAACTATGACTTACCCAAAGGTTCCCAAAGACAGTGATACTTGGGGCAGGATTTGAACTCAGATTTCCCTGCTTCAAAGTTCAGCACTGTTACCACTGTGCCATCCAGCTAGCATCCAAATTGTTATTTTGGCAGGTAGAAAAGTAATATTTACTTTAAGGAGCTCTGAATTCATCATTATGGATACTGCCTCCACTAGTGTGGATCCTAGCTCTTCCATGTCTTAACAAATGGTCTTTAGGAGATAACTATGGTCAAGCTGGCAGTGAAGCCCTCTGGATAGTTAGAAGCTCTATTCTCAGAAAGGTTACTACTGAGGCTGAGAGCACACATATGATCATTGGGTCCACACTAGAAGAAGCCTTTTCAGCATGATAGAATATGGCAGCACCTGTGCTCTTCTGGCATCTCCTGTAGCTTTGGAGGAGGGACTAAAAGGAAGGATGTGTGATAATAAAAATAAAACTTTATTGAGAGGCAGTTAGGTAGCCCAGTGGACAGAATGAAGTATTTATAGTCACAAAGTCCTGAGTTCAAAACCAATTTAAAATATTACTGGTTGTATGCTCCTGGGCAAATCACTTAACTTCTGCATACTTCAGCTTCTTCATCTATAATTGTGAATCTTAAAATTTCTCAGACTTGTGAATCTTAAAAATTCTCAGACTCTACCTTAGAACATTGGTTAGGACCATTCCCCATTTTAAAACAATGAAGGGACTTTGGTCAGGAATGTAGGTGGGAACTAACATTACTCCACCCATACTTAGGCATACTTTAGGGGAAGATAAAGTTGTAAACTCTTGATTGAACAATGAAAAGTCCCCAACCCATACTAAAGCTTCCTCTGAAGGGAGAGAGAAGCTTTAAGGTAGGAAGATAGAGAAAGAATAGAAGTTTTAGATACCATGAGGGGGATGATGGAGTCGAAGTAGAGATATGAGGTGGCAGGAATGAGTCTTTATTAATTACCAATGAGTCACAGCCAAGCTCTGATCAAAGGACCCTTCCGAAGGCTTTTACCAGTCCAGAGATCCAGATTTAATACCACACAGGTCAGAGAGGTGATAGAGAAAGAATAAAGATGGAGCCTGGCCAAAGGCTCCTGCAAAGACAGCCATCAGTGCGAGCTGGAAGGGAGGAAGAGCAGAAGAGAGAAAGGTGGAGCTGGCTGGGCCCTATTTAATCTCTTTGATATGCAAATATACACAGTACATAGGGATGATTATCATTGGTTAATGACAAGGTATAGGTGTGGTTTCTCTTAACCAGGTGAGCACAAAGAAACCTGTGTTCCCGCCTAACCTGGGAGAAGCTGGGGTCAAAGGTCAGAGGCTTTCCCAGCCATGTGCAATACTGGGCATGCTCAAGACTGAGCATGCTCTCTTCTAAGGCAATCTGTACATATCAACTGTTCCCCTTGCCTATAGCTAGGGGTGGACTGCTACACATACTTAAAGTGAAGCAAGAACCCTTAAGCTAGGTCTATTTTTAGATCTAATACAAAGGGGTGCTAAGTACCTATGAAGATCAAATTAATCAGGCAATTTGCAAAGGACAAGATCAGTCTACTCAGGTGTGAATTACTCAAAGTTTTAGTCTACTCAGGTGTGAATTACTCAAAAGTTTTAGTCTACTCAGGTGTGAATTAAGAATGGTCAGTCCTATGAAAATGTCTACTGTGATTGGTAGATGTGAAAACTTAGGGGAGGTGACATAGGAGAAAATTCTCTTTAAAAGGAGGTCAGAAGGCCTCTGAAAAGTAATTCAGCTTTGGAGCTGAATTGGAGGCTGGTCTCTCTCTTGGTGGCTGAACTTAGTTCAGCTTCTTGAGTTAAACTGGAGGGTCTCTCTGAACACTAGAATTTTGCTTAGAAGGATCTTATTATAGTAGTCTCTCGGTAACCAAGGATGATGATTGTCTTTGTGCGTTTTCATCTATGGTGTATAGATGAGTGTGCACAAAGACACTTGTGCGTGAAGGAGATTTAAGTGGAAAAGTCAATGCACAAAGACAGTCCCACTCTCTCAGCGTTGGAAGCCTGGGTCCAGTGGCACGAAAAGTCGTTACACCTGGAGACTTCCTCAGCTGCATTGGATGGCCGTGTTGTCCTTTGTGCTCCAACACGCCCTAAGCACTCCACAGTGCTTTGTTGCATTGCCATCTTAGCCATTGAACCTTCTTGTTGGTTTCTTCCGTCTGTTCAGCCGAAGCAGTCTTCACATTCTGGGTGAGCAAAGCCCTGGTTCACCAGGGCTCAATGACCCGATGGCTACCCTCACAAGGTTTAGCTGGCCTGTCAAAGCTGTTGCCCGGGGTGTGGCCACTGCTGCATGCTAGCAGCTACTAGGAGCCATAAGTGAGAGCTGGGTGTCAGGTGGGGGTCTGAGGCTGGAGAGCTGCCCTAGGAGGGCACGACAAGCCCTCCATACCAGATATACTACCCCTCCCTGAGCACCCCATAAAAGACTGACTAGTCTCTCTCTTAAGGCTCAGATATTCTCTCTCCTTTTTCTTAATTCCTTTATTTGTATTAATTAAAATCTCCATAAAACCCAGATGACTTGGGTATTTCATATTTGGGAATTTTTCCCATGGCAACCACTTTATTTTTAATATAAAATCAAGACACTAAAAATTATCTTTTACAGTTTTGACAATTCAAAGTCTTGCAACCATATTTTCGCGGTCACAGTTTATGGCAACCACTCTTTGTATGTAACATAGTTTAATCTATTTTCATGGGTGAGGAGAACTAAGATTCAGAGAAATTAAATGATTTCCTCAAGGTTACTCAATTCATCACTGGCAGACCTTTTAAGTTTTTTAATCAAATTTATCAGTGACACAAGTGAAGCCATAGGTGACCTGGTCTATTGGTAAGTGATCTTCAGTTTAGAGAGGATAGCTAACACATTAGATGACAGAATTTAAAATATGACAAAATCTCAATAGATTAGAAAGATAGGTTGGATTAAGTAAGCATAACAGGAATTGATCAAGCATGCCTTTGTGATTGTTCACCACTGACTATGTATCCCACTTAGATGACTGGTGACTGAAAGTCAGAGAGGTTCTAAAGCCTTTAACTGTGGCATAAAAGCCATCGAGGTGGCCCAGTACAGAATGCCAGGCCTGGAGTCAGGAAGGCTTATCTTCCTACAGTTAAATCTGGCCTCTAACACTTACTAGCTGCAAGATGCTGGGCAAGTCACTTAACCCTGTTTCCCTTGATTTCTTCATCTGTAAAGTGAGCTGGAAAAGAAAATGGGGAACTACTTTAAAAAAATCATAAATGGGGTCAGAAAGAATTGACCACAATTGAAAAATTACTAAACAACAACAATTATAAAGGTAAGCTGAGTGATTGGCTCGACCTTTTGGTATCCTGCTCTCTTTTTTGTTGTTGTTGTTGTTTTCCTATTGATGTATTTTCTTTTTATTTGTATTCTTTTTATATACTTTTCCTACTATACCTCTCTACCTTCCCCCTCCTAAAAAGTTAACTTTTATAATAAAGAATTTTTAAATAATATTTTATTTGATCATTTCCAAGCATTATTCATTAAAGACAAAGATCATTTTCTTTTCCTCCCCTCCCCCCAACCCCCATAGCTGATGCGTGATTCCACTGGGTATCACATGTGTTCTTGATTCGAACCCATTGTCATGTTATTGGTATTTGCATTAGAGTGTTCATTTAGAGTTTCTCCTCTGTCATGTCCCCTCAATCGCTATAGTCAGGCAGTTGCTTTTCCTCGGTGTTTTTACTCCCACAGTTTGTCCTCTGCTTATGAATACTGTTTTTTCTCCTAGATCCCTGCAGATTGTTCAGGGACATTACACCGCTACTAATGGAGAAGTCCATTATGTTTGATTATACCACAGTGTATTAGTCTCTGTGTACAATGTTCTCCTGGTTCTGCTCCTCTCGCTCTGCATCACTTCCTGGAGGTCTTTCCAGTCTCCATGGAATTCCTCCACTTAATTATTCCTTTTTGAACAATAGTATTCCATCACCAACATATACCACAATTTGTTCAGCCATTCCCCAATTGATGGGCATCCCCTCATTTTCCAATTTTTGGCCACCACAAAGAGTGCAGCTATGAATATTTTTGTACAAGTCTTTTTGTCCATTATCTCTTTGGGGTACAAACCCAGCAGTGCTATGGCTGGATCAAAGGGCAGACAGTCTTTTATCACCCTTTGGGCATAGTTCCAAATTGCCCTCCAGAATGGTTGGATCAATTCACAACTCCACCAGCAATGAATTAATGTCCCTACTTTGCCACATCCCCTCCAGCATTCATTACCTTCCTTTGCTATCATGTTAGCCAATCTGCTAGGTGTGAGGTGATACCTCAGAGTTGTTTTGATTTGCATCTCTCTGATTATAAGAGATTTAGAACACTTCTTCATGTGCTTGTTAATACTTTTGATTTCTTTATCTGAAAACTGCCTATCCATGTCCCTTGCCCATTTACCAATTGGAGAATGGCTTGGATTTTTGTACAATAGATTTAGCTCTTTATAAATTTGAGTAATTAAACCTTTGTCAGAGGTTTTTATGAAGATTTTTTCCCAATTTGTTGTTTCCCTTCTGATTTTAGTTACATTGGTTTTCTTTGTACAAAAGCTTTTTAATTTGATGTAGTCGAAATTCTTTATTTTACATTTTGTGACTCTATGTCTTGCTTGGTTTTAAAGTCTTTCCCCTCCCAAAGGTCTGACATGTATACTATTCTGTGTTTACCCAATTTACTTATGGTTTCCTTCTTTATTTTTAAGTCATTCACCCATTTTGAATTTATCTTGGCGTAGGGTGTAAGGTGTTGATCAATTCCTAATCTCTCTCACACTGTCTTCCAATTTTCCCAGCAGTTTTTATCAAATAGTGGATTTTTGTCCCAAAAGCTGGGATCTTTGGGTTTATCGTATACTGTCTTGCTGAGGTCGCTTGCCCCCAGTCTATTCCACTGATCCTCCTTTCTGTCTCTTAGCCAGTACCAAATTGTTTTGATGACTGCTGCTTTGTAAGATAGTTTAAGGTCTGGGACTGCAAGGCCCCCATCATTTGTGTTTTTTTTTCATTATTTCCCTGGATATCCTTGATCTGTTGTTATTCCAAATGAACTTTGTTATGGTTTTTTCTAAATCAGTAAAGAAATATTTTGGGAGTTCCATGGGTATGGCACTAAATAGATAAATAAGTTTGGGTAGGATGGTCATTTTTATTATATTGGCTCATCCCACCCATGAGCAGTTAGTTAATGTTTTTCCAATTGCTCAAGTCTAGTTTTAGTTGGGTGAAGAGTGTTTTGTAGTTGTGTTCATATAGTTCCTGTGTTTGTCTCAGGAGATAGATTCCTAGGTATTTTATTTTATCTAAGGTGATTCTGAATGGGATTTCTCTTTCTAGTTTTTGCTGCTGAGCTGTGTTGGAGATATATAGAAATGCTGATGACTTATGTGGGTTTATTTTGTATCCTGCAACTTTGCTAAAGTTGTGGATTATTTCGATTAGCTTTTTGGTTGAATCTCTAGGATTCTTTAAGTAGACCATCATGTCATCTGCAAAGAGTGATAACTTGGTCTCCTCCTTGCCTATTTTGATGCCTTCAATTTCATTTTCTTCTCTAATTGCTACTGCTAGTGTTTCTAGTACAATGTCAAATAGTAGAGGTGATAATGGGCATCCTTGTTTCACTCCTGATTTTATTGGGAATGCATCTAGTTTATCCCCATTGCAGATGATATTAGCTCCTTAAAACCATTAGATGGTTTTAGATATATACTGTTTATTTTTTTAGGAAAGACCCTTCTATTCCTATGCTTTCTAGAGTTTTTAATCGGAATGGGTGTTGTATTTTATCAAAGGCTTTCTCTGCATCTATGGAGATAATCATGTGTTTCTTGTTGGTTTGCTTGTTGATGTGGTCAATTAGGTGGATGGTTTTCCTAATATTGAACCAGCTCTGCATCCCTGGTATAAATCCTACTTGATCATGGTGGATGACCCTTCTGATCACTTGCTGGAGTCTTTTTGCTAGTATCCTATTTAAGATTTTTGCATCTATATTCATTAGGGAGATTGGTCTATAGTTTTCTTTCTCTGTTTTTGACCTGCCTGGTTTTGGAATCAGTACCATATTTGTGTCATAAAAGGAGTTTGGTAGAACTCCCTCTTTGCTTATTATGTCAAATCGTTTGTATAGTATTGGGATTAACTGTTCTTTGAATGTTTGATAGAATTCACTGGTGAATCCATCAGGCCCTGGGGATTTTTTCTTAGGGAGTTCTTTGATGGCCTGTTGGATTTCATTTCCTGATATGTGATTATTTAAGAATTCTATTTCTTCTTCTGTTAGTCTAGGCAGTTTGTATTTTTGTATATATTTGTCCATATCACCTAGATTGGTGTATTTATTGCCATATAATTGGGCAAAGTAATTTTTAATGATTTCCTTAATTTCCTTTTCATTGGAGGTGATGTCCCCCCTTTTAGTCTTTGATGCTGTTAATTTGCTTTTCTTTTTTTCCTTTTTTTAATTAGATTGACCAGTACTTTGTCTATTTTGTTTGTTTTTTCAAAGTACCAGCTTCTAGTATTATTTATTAGTTCAATAGTTCTATCACTTTTGATTTTATTACCTTTTGATCCAGGTCCAGGTCCAGGAGGAGGATTCCCAGGGTCTATGCTGTTGTTTGTTTTGAATTTCGGTGCCTTAGGAGCATATAGTTTAAGTTCGGTAGGGAAGGGTTTCTGGAGATCTGAACTTTAGCTTTCTCTAAGCTGCCATCTTGACCGGAAGTCTCGGTATCCTGCTCTCTTAAATTAAAAATGGAAGTGTAGCAAGTACAGGTGGGTGGGAAGGGTTTGAGGGACATGGAATTTCTTCCTTCCTCCCCAGAAAAAGAAGATGATGACTGGCAGGAACATCATTTGGTGAATAGCCTAAGCTCACCCAGTTGACCCATGTGGGGAGAGCATCGATTTTGAGTTCCTGGCTGCCTTTGGCCTTTCTGTTCCCTTTTCTGGGCAGAAGCTAGAGACTAATGTTTCTGAGAATGTAAAGGTTTGAGGGGTTCCAAAAGATCAAGAGTTCTTGAGTTTAATTGTCCTAGCACTGGCCTCTTAAAGGGAAAAAAGAATCCTCAATAATGGACCATACTGAAGCCCACAAGGCAACAAGAAAGCTAAATTTGAACAATCCTGCTTTTCTCATGAATTGCTCAACCAATGCAGATCCAAAGTGAATTGAATTTATTCAGTACATTTACATTACAGGGGAAATCTAATGAAATTAATGGGCTATTTGAGTCTTCTTTTTTTCTTTCCTTTTTTTGGTTTTTGTTCATGAGTTCCTTAGAGTCATTTGCATCTTGGGCATTTTCTAGGAAGGTGAAATAGAGGTATATCTCATATTATACCTGATATGTATCCTGTAGACACCGAATTCCTGTGTTGGAACTGGGATCTTGTTACTCACTTTTAGGAATACCTGGACACAGTCCTTATGTGGACTTTTGCTAAATAAATTATCCTAGAACTTCCCAAGCAGGGGTAAGAGCAAGAAAGAAAATTTCCCCTTGGGTGAGGCACCAGGTATCAAACCTGATCTGTGTGAGCCCACAGTCCTGGGCTGGCAAAGAAGGAAGACAGAGAAATTCCCACATATGGATTGTAGAAGCAAAGTTCAATAGAGAATAAATGTAGAAGGCTATGCTTGAGTTCTAAAAGTCAGTTTCACCAATATAGGATGTAGAGTTAGAAATTAATTCTTTTTTTTTAACCCTTACCTTCCATCTTGGAGTCAATACTGTGTATTGGCTCCTAGGCAGAAGAGTGGTAAGGGCTAAGCAATGGGGGTCAAGTGACTTTCCCAGGGTCACATAGCTGGAAAGCGTCTGAGGCCAGGTAGAAATTAATTCTTGTGAAGAAGAGGTGGAGATTTTGTGGATTTCAAGTTCACAGAATCCTAGAATCTAAGAGTTTAAAGAAACCTTAATACCCTAATAGTCCAACTTACACTAGAAATTAATTCTCTCTATAGCAAACCTGACAAATGATTTACCACTTTCTGTCTGAAAGACCTTAAAAGAACAGGAAACAACCACCTCTTTGGGTAATTCCTTCCACTTTTGTACAGTGATAATTATTAGGAAGGTTTTCCTGATAACAAACCTAAAATTACCTGTTTTCAACTTTTACTCATTGCTTCTAGTTTTGTCCTCTGGGGTCAAATGGAACAAATGAAATTTTCCTTATACATGACCTTCAAAGAAAACTAAAATGTTCTCCTGGGCTGATTTAAGAGCCATGTGTACAGAATGCAGAAAAGAGGTGACAGTTGATCACAACACATCTGGAGTTTTGTGCATATCATATTTTAAAGAAAGCTAAATTGGAATATATTCAGAGGATGGGAAAGGGAATGGATAATGTGTCATATAAAGATTAGTTGAAAGAATTTTTACAAATAGAAAAGGACATCTTTGTACAAAAAATATTTATAGCCACTCTTTTTGTGATAGCGAAGAACTGGAAACTGAGGTGATGCCCATCAACTGGGGAGTTGCTGAACGAGTTAGGGCATATGATTGGAATGGAATAGTATTGTGGTGTGAGAAATGATGAGCATGAAGATTTCAGAAAAACTTGGAAAGACTTGCATGAAATGATGCAAAGTGAAGTGAGCAGAACCAGGAGAACATTGTACACAGTAACAGCAATATTAGATGATGAACATTTATGAATGATCTAGCTGTTCTTAGCAATGCAGAGATCCAAGAAAATCCTCAAAGACTCATTATGAAAAATGCTATCAATCTCCAAAGAACCATCACTAAGTACTGATAGAGGCTGAATGCAGACTGAAACATATTCTATTTCATTTTATTCATTTTTTTTATTTGTTTGAGTTCTCATTCACAAAAATGACTAATATGGAAAGGTTTTAAACTATTACATATAAAATCTATATTACAGTGTGGAGAGGAGAGAGGGTGAGAATTTGGCTTAAACTTATAAAAGACCTCAAAATTTTAAAAAATTGGTTTTTCATGTAATTGAGGGGAAAAATAAAATTTAAAAAAAAAATAAAGATTGGTTGAAGGAACTGAGAATGCTTAGCCTGGAAGGAGATGTGCTAGTTGTCCTCAAAAATTGGAAGGACCATCATTTGGAAGAGTCTCTAGAGTAGCAAGCTGGAGAAAGGGACATGATTGAGAATACCGGCTCTTCTCTTGGCTTCCCAGAGTCTTCTCCTTCAGCAACCTGAAGTTAGGTTGACTTCTTCCATCTCCATTCTTTTTTATTTTTAATTTATTTATTTAGTCAATTTAGAACATTATTCTTTGGTTACAATAATCACATTATTTCCCTTCCACCCCTCCACCCACCATTCCCGCAGTCAACATGCAATTTCATTGGGTATTACTTGTGTCCTTGATCAGAACATATTTCCATATTGGTGGTGTTTGCATTAGGATGTTCATTTTAGAGTCTACATCCCCAGTCATATCCCCTTGACCCATTTATTCAAGCAGTTGTTTTTCTTCTGTATTTCTATTCCCACAGTTTCTCTTCTGAATGTGGATAGTGGTTTTTCTCATAGATTTCTCCAAGTTGTTCAGGATTACTGCATTGCCACTAATGGAGAAGCCCATTACATTCAATTCTACCATGGTGTATCAGTCTCTGTGTACATTGTTCTCCTGGTTCTGCTCCTCTCACTCTGCATCACTTCCTGGAGGTTGTTCCAGTCTCCATGGAATTCCTCCACTTTATTATTCCTTTGAGCACAATAGTATTCCATCACCAACAAATGCCACAATTTCTTCAGGCATTCCCAATTGAAGGGCATCCTAACATTTTCCAATTTTTTGCCACCACAAAGAGCACAGCAATGAATATTTTTGTACATGTCTTTTTCCTTATTATTTCTTTGGGGTACAAACCCAGCAGTGCTATGGCTGGATCAAAGGGCAGACAGTGTTTTATCGCCCTTTGGGCATAGTTCCAAATTGCCCTCCAGAATGGCTGGATCAATTCACAACTCCACCAGCAATGCATTAATGTCCCAACTTTGCCACATTCCCTCCAGCATTCATTACTTTCTGTTGCTGTCATGTTAGTCAATCTGCTAGGTTGAAGTGATACCTCAGAGTTGTTTTGATTTGCATCTCTCTGATTATCAGAGATTTACAACATTTTTTCATGTGCTTATTAATAGTTTTGATTTCTTTAACAGAATATTGCCTATTCATGTCCCTTGCCCATTTATCAATTGGAAAATGGCTTGATTTTTTTGTATAGTTGGTTTAGTTCTTTATAAATTTGGATAATTAGACCTTTGTCAGAAGTTTTTGTTATGAAGATTGTTTCCCAATTTGTTGCTTCCCTTCTAATTATGATTGCATTAGTTTTGTTTGTACAAAACCTTTTAATTTGATGTAATCAAAATTATTGATTTTACATTTTGTGATTTTTTTCTAGCTCTTGCTTGGTTTTAAAGTCTTTCCTTTCCCAAAGATCTGACATGTATATTATTCCATGTTCACCTAATTTGCTTATAGTTTCCTTCTTTATATTCAGGTCATTCACCCATTCTGAGTTTATCTTGGTGTAGGGTGTGAGATGTTGATTCAAACCTAATCTCTCCCATACTGTCTTCCAATTTTCCCAGCAGTTTTTATCAAATAGTTTATTTTGATCACAAAAGCTGGTATCTTTGGGCTTATGATAGACTGTCTTGCTGAGGTCACTTACCCCAAGCCTATTCCACTGATCCTCCTTTCTGTCTCTTAGCCAGTACCAAATTGTTTTGAGAATCACTGCTTTATAGTATAGTTTGAGATCTGGGACTACAAGTCCTCCTTCCTTTGCATTTTTTTCATGATTTCCCTAGATATCCTTGATCTTTTGTTCTTCCAAATCAACTTTGTTATGGTTTTTTCTAATTCATTAAAAAAGTTTTTTGGTAGTTCAATGGGTATGGCACTGAATAAGTAAATTAATTTGGGTAGGATTGTCATTTTCATTATGTAAGCTCATACTACCCATAAGCAATCAATGTTTTTTTCTAGTTATTTAGATCTAGTTTTAATTGTGTGGAGAGCATTTTTAGTTGTGTTCATATAGTTCCTGTGTTTGTCTCAGCAGATAGCTTCCTAAGTATTTTATATTGTCTAGGGTGATTTTAAATGGAATTTCTCTTTGTAGTTCTTGTTGCTGAGATGTGTTGGAGATATATAAAAATGCTGATGACTTATGTGGGTTTATTTTGTAACCTGAAACTTTGCTGAAGTTGTTGATTACTTCAACTAGCTTTTTGGTTGATTCTCTAGGACTCTCTAAGTAGACCCTCATATCATCTGCAAAGAGTGATAGCTTGGTCTCCTCATTGCCTATTTTAATACCTTCAATTTCTTTTTCTTCTCTAATTGCTACTGCTAGTGTTTCTAGTACAATGTTAAATAATAGAAGTGATAATGGGCATCCTTGTTTTACTCCTGATCTTATTGGGAAGGCTTCTAGTTTATCCCCATTGCATATGATGTTTACTGATGGTTTTGGATATATACTGTTTATTATTTTTAGGAAAGGCCCTTCTATTCCTATACTTACTAGTGTTTTCAATAGGAATGAGTGTTGTGTTTTGTCAAAGGCTTTTTCTGCATCTATTAAGATAATCGTGTGCTTTTTTGTCAGTTTGCTTGTTAATATGGTCAATTATGTGGATGGTTTTCCTAATATTGAACCATCCTTGCATTCCTGGTATGAATCCAACTGGTCATAGTGGATAACCCTCATGATGACTTGCTGAAGTCTTTTTGCTAGTATCCTATATAAGATTTTTCCATCTATATTCATTAAGGAGATTGGTCTATAGTTTTCTTTCCCTGTTTTTGACCTGCCTGGCTTTGGAATCAGAACCATATTTGTGTCATAAAAGGAATTTGGTAGAACTCCTTCTTTGCTTATTATGACAAATAGTTTGTATAATATTGGAATTAGTTGTTCTTTGAATGTTTGATAGAATTCATTTGTGAATCCATCTGGACCTGGGGATTTTTTCTTAGGGAGTTCTTTGATGGCTTGTTCAATTTCTTTTTCTGATATGAGGTTGTTTAGGTAATTTACTTCTTTGTTAGTCTAGGCAATTTTTATTTTTGTAAGTATTCATCCATATCACCTAGATTGTCATATTTTTGCCATATAATTGGGCATAGTAGTTTTTAATGATTGTCTTAATTTCCTCTTCATTTGAGGTTAGGTCTCCCTTTTCATCTTGGACACCATCAATTTGGTTTTTTTCTTTCCTTTTTTTAAAATTAGATTGAACAGTACTTTGTCTATTTTATTTGGTTTTTTTTTTTTCAAAGTACCAGCTTCTAGTCTTATTTATTAAATTAATGGTTCTTTGACTTTCAATTTTATTAATTTCTCCTTTGATTTTTAGGATCTCTTATTTAGTCTTAATCTGAGGATTTTTAATTTGTTCACTTTCTAGTTTTTTTTTTATTTGCATGCCCAATTCATTGACCTCTGCCCTCTCTAGTTTGTTAATATATGAACTCAAGGATATAAATTTCTCCCTGAGTACGGCTTTGGCTGCATCCCATAGGCTTTTGTCATTTTCTTCTATGAAATTATCAATTGTTTCTATGATTTGTTCTTTAACTAATCGATTTTGGAGAATTGTATGTTTTAATTTCCAATTAATTTTTTATTTGCCTCTACATGTACCCTTACTAATCATTCTTTTCATTGCATTGTGATCTGAGAAGATTGCATTTATGATTTCTGCTCTTTTGCACTTGTTTGCAATGTTTTTTATGACATAATACATGTTCAATTTTTGTGAATGCACTATGTGCTGCTGAAAAGAAGGTCTATTCCTTTTTGTCCCTATTTATTTTTTCCACATATCTACTAACTCTAATTTTTTCTAAGATTCCATTCACTTCTCTTACCTCTTTCTTATTTATTTTTTGGTTTGATTTATCTAGTTCTGATAGAGGAAGGTTCAGGTCTCCTACTAGTATAGTTTTTCTATCTATTTCATCCTTGAACTCCACGAATTTCTCCTTTAGAAATTTGGATGCTATGCCATTTGGGGCATACATGTTGAGTACTTCTATTTCCTCATTGTCTATACTGCCTTTTATCAGGATTTATCAGGATCAGTAATTACCTTCCCTATCCCTTTTAATCAGATCTATTTTTACTTTGGCTTTGTCAGATATCATGATTGTGACTCCTGCCTTCTTTTTATCAGTTGAAGCCCAATAGATATGGTTCTATCCTCTTACTTTGACCCTATGCGTATCTATCTTCCTCGTGTGTGTTTCTTGTAGACAGCATATGGTAGAGTTTGGGATTCTAATCCACTCTGCTATTCACTTGCATTTTATGGGTGGATTCATTACATTCACATTCAGAGTTATGTTTACCAGCTGTGTATTTCCCAGCATTTTGATTTCTACTCCTAGTCCTGCCTTTCCTTCTTTCACTATTTCCTTCTACACCAATGTTTTGTTTTTTAATCAGTTCCCCTAATTCTCACCCTTATTTTACTTCCTTTTCTACCCCCCTCCCTTCTTATTCCCCCCTTATTTTCTTTACAGTCCTTTTAAACTACCCCCCACCCTCTCCCTCCCTTGTACTGCTTCCCTTCCCACCAGTCCGTTTGTTACACTTCTACTTCCCTATAGGGCACAAATCAAATCTCTGCCCTAATGGATTGGATTGTTTTTCCCTCTTTGGGTCAATTTCAATGCACATACTAGTTGAGTATTCCCTATTTCTAACCTCTTTACCCTTCCAGTGTATTGATGTTCTCCCCCCTCCCACCATGTGCTTCTTTGTGACATATAAATTTACCCACTTCAGTTTCTTTTCCCATTTCTTTTATTATTAATCTCTTCTTAGCTCTAGTTGTATATATGTGTGTACATATATACTCCCATGTATATATGTACATATATACACACATATATATGTATTTTTGCATACTTATATCTATATACATATTTATGTCTTGTCATTTCATTCTATACAGTTTGTCACTGTTCCCTCTAAGTGTACTTCTTTTAGCTGCCCAGGTGATAATAACAATTTTTAAGAGTTACCAATGACCTCTTTTCTTATAGGGATACATATCATTTTAACTTATTGGGTCTCTTATAAAAAGTTTTTTCTTTTATTGGTTTTGTTTTTCTTTCCCTCCCTCTTTTTTAATTACCTTTTGATGAATCTCTTGAATTCTGTGCTTGAATTTCTGTTCAGGTCTGATCTTTTCTTTACAGTGCTTGGAATTCTTCCATTTTGTTAAATGACCATACTTTACCCTGTAAGAATATAGTCAGTTTTCCTGGGTAGTTGATTCTTGGTTGTAGACCTAGTTCCCTTGCTTTCTGGGATATCATATTCCATGCCTTTCGGTCCTTTAGTGTAGATGCAGTCAGATCCTATGTTATCCTCACTGTGGTTCCATGGTATCTGAATGACTTCTTCTTAGAAGCTTGTAATATTTTTTCCTTGGTCTGATAGTTCTTGAATTTGGCTATAACATTTCTGGGTGTTGTCAGTTGAGGATTAAGTACAGGAGGTGATCTGTGGATTCTTTCAATCTCCACTTTTCCCTCTTGTTCTAGAATATCAGATCAGTTTTCTTGGATAATTTCTTGTAGTATGATATCCAGGCTTTTCCTTCTGTCATGGTCTTCTGGTAGGCCAATGATTCTTAAGTTCTCTCTCCTGGAATGATTTTCTAAATCTTCTGTTTTGTGAATGATATGCTTCATATTTTCCCCAATTTTTTCAGTCTTTAGATTTTGTTTTATAGTGTCCTGCTGCCTTGTGAAGTCACTTGATTCTAGTTGTTGTATTCTGGTTCTTAAAGACTGGATTTCATCCTTGGCTTTTTGGTCATCCTTCTCCTTCTGGTCTGATTTTGTTTGGAGATCATCTTTCATCCTCTTTACCTCATTTTTCATCTCCTTTGCCTCATCTTTCATCTTCTTTGTCTCATCTTTCATCTCCTTTGCCTCATTTTCAAGCTGATTGATTTTGGCTTTCAAGACACTATTTTCTCATTTTAGTTCAAGTGCCTCTGTTTCCAGATGACTTATCTTAATTTTTAAGTTCTTTTCCCAATTGTCTTCAGTCTCTCTTAATTGTGTTTTGAATTGTATTTTGAGTTCTTCCAAAGCCCATGTCCAATTCTCTGAGTTTTCTGTTTCATTGTGTGATGTTTCTTCCTGCTCTGTTCCATTTCTCTCTGTTCATTGCCTGTATAGAAGATGTCGTTTGAAATTTCTTTTTACTTTTTCTGTTGTTTGCTCATATTTACCTCTTCTTTTCCCCCTGTAGTTGCCTGCACTCTTGCTCCCCTCATTATCTGTTGGATCTGTTGGTTTGGGCTTTTCTGTCAGTCTTCCCTCTTGGAGTTTAGTCAGCAAATCTCTCAGTGCAGTCTTTGGGGGAGGGGTATTTGAGCTTTTGCTTCCCTGCCCTCTGGAGGCTTTGATTGGATTAAAGTCCAGCAGTCTGTGAGGGAGGGGTATTGAAGCTTGAGCTTCCCTACCCTCTGAAGACTGTTGATGGGATTAAGTCTAGCTGGTTTGGGCTGGATGTTCCCTGAGGCCAAAACTTCCTGGAAGGGGGAGCAATATGAAGGGGGAGTCTCTTCTGCTGCAACCAAGCTGCCTGCTATGCGCTCCCTCTCCAGCTCCTTCCCCATCACCTGTGTTCAGCACTCTGAGCCTGGCACAGCCCTGCCCACAAAGTACTCCCTACAGTCAGTGCCTTTGCCTGCCCAGAGGTTCCAGCTGCTGCTGGCTTAGAGCTTTAGGAGTGGGGGGGGGGTCCTGGGACCTTCCTTCTCCCTTCCCCTTAAACCCAAGTGTTCTCGAATTCTGGCTTTTTAAGGGTGTACCTTTTAAATTGAGTCCAGCAGGAGGGTTCCTTGGCTCTGTCTTGTTGTTAGGTTTGATTTTTAGTCCCCTGGGAGCATTTAGTTTGTAATTGGTAAGGAAGGGTTTTCAGAAGTCTGAACTTTTGCTGCCTCTATGCCACCATCTTCTTCCATCTTCCTTCTTGAAGCTGAAGCCAGAAGTGCCCAAAGTGATTTGACACTTGAAGATCCCAGTGAAGACTTGAAGCTTGAAGTTCTTAAGGGGACTGAAGAAGGTAGGAGCTTGAAGGGATTAGTTGAGAACTGAAGTTCTCTTAGCTCTAGGTCAACTCTGCTCACCCCTTACCCAGGGCAGGTCATTCATTTCCACCACCACCCCCATTAAAATGCAAGTTTGATAGTAATTGACTGATTTAGTGGTTTCACCAGGAGAAGATAAGGGTTGAGGGGAGAGGGGGATGGGACATGATAACAGTCTTCTAGAAAGACAGTCCTTTGGAAGAGGAATTAGACTTGTTCTGTTTTGCTCCAGACATTGGAATTAGGAATAATGGGTAAAAGTTATGAAAAGGCAAATTTCAACTTAATGGTAGAAAAAGATTTCTTGAAAGTTAGATCTATTCAAAAATAGAATGGACTGCCTGCCGCTGGATGGAGTGGATTGTCTTCACCAGAGGTCTTCAAGCAAAAGCAGGATGAACACTTGTCAGATGTGATATTGTGTTGATTCTCTTGAGGGTATGGGTTGGATTCAATGGCCAAGGGAATCCATTTCAAGTAGAGTTTTGCAGTCTGGTGCTGGTTCAAAAGATTTGCCTCCTATTTCTCTTAGGACCTGGTGTTTGTGGCCACCTAGTGGTTGAATCCAAGGTGGAACATTCATCACTAAGCAAGTTGAGCAAATGCCCAATAAGTTACCGTGAGAGTCAGGGTTGGATCCTTGGCCCATGGCCAGATCCTTTCTTTTAGTGGCACATGAAATAAGAAGATAAAGGACCTGCACCTGGCAGGATGGAGGGAATCTAAGAATGGCAGGGAAAAGGTTTGGGACCTAGGTTTGCAATCTGGAAGGGAACTAAGAAATCATCTCTCCTCTATTTCTCTCATTTTATTGTAACCCAAGGTTCAAAACCCATTTGTATAAGATTTGATGCTCTGTTGTGGCCTGCAAAAATGGCTCTGAGTTTCAGGTTACATTACAGATGGGGAAGTGAGGTTCAGAAAAGGAAACTGACTTGCCCACTGTCACTAGCAAGTTTCAGCAAAATAAAGGTATTATTTCTCAATTATATAGAGAAATTAGTCAAATTTATAGGTATACAAGTCATCATTAATTGATAAATGGTCAAAGAATATGAATGGACAGTTTTCAGAAGAGCTATCTATAATCATATGAAAAAAGTTCTAGTTTTAGCTACATAGTTATATGTATAGAGAGCCAGGCCTGGGGATGAGAGATACTGTGTTAAAATCTGACCTCAGATATTTTCTAGCTATGTGACCCTGGGCAAATCACTTAATCCCAATTGTCTAGTCCTTATTTGTATCAATTCCAAGACAAAGATAAGAGAATCAATATCTGGAGAGCTCAAAATATAAACATATATATGCCATTTGACCCAGCAATACCCTCACTAGGACTATATCCCCAAAAAAAATTTTAAGGGAAAAGATCTATATATACGAAAATATTTATAGCAACTGTTTTTTTATTATTTTATTTTTTTAAACCCTTACCTTCTGTCTTAGAGTAAATACTGTGTATTGGTTCCAAGGAAGAAGAGTGGCAAGGGCTAGGCAATGGGGGTTAAGTGACTTGCCCAGGGTCACACAGCTGGAAAGTGTCTTAGGCCAGATTTGAACACAGGACCTCTTGTCTCTTCTGAATCTTAAAATTGCTCAGACTCTACCTTAGAAGATTTGGTTAAGGTTATTCCCTTATTGTAACAAATGAAGGTACTTGATCAGGAATGTGTTGGGAACTTTAAAATTACTCCACCCTGCTCAGACAAGTGCCTTAGGGGAAGATAAAGTTGCAAACTCCTTACTGAACAATGAAAAGTCCCCAACTCATACTTATAGTGAAGCAAAAACCCTTAAGCTAGGTCTATTTTTAGACCTAATGCAAAAAAGGGTGCTAAGTACCTATAAAGGTTAAATTAATCACTAAAAGGTCAAGCAACTTACAAAGGGCAAGCTTAGCAAAAGGTGTGGAGTTTTAGTCTACTCAGAGAAGGTGATAAAAAAAAAGATGTGAATTAAGAATGGACAGTACTGTGGAAAATGTCTACTGTGATTGGTAGATGTGAAAATTTCGGGGAGGTAACATAAGAGGAATTTCTCTTTAAAAGGAGCTGGGTCTCTGAATTCAGGGGAGGAGCTGAGGATTTCAGTGAAGGACTGGAGTTTTGCTTGGAATGACCTTGTGGTGAGTGATTAAAGACTGCCTAGTCTCTATTTGGCCTAGGCCCTTCATACTATTTTCTCTTATTCTCCACTCTCTCCCTTTCCTTAGTTCCTTGATTTGTATTAATTAAAATCTCCATAAAACCCAGCTAACTTGGGTATTTTTCATATTTGGGAATTTTTCCCATGATGACCACTTATTTTTTATTTAAATCAAGACACTAAAAATTATCTTTACAGTTTTGGCAATTCACAGTCTTGAAACCCACATTTTCACGGTCACACTCTAGACCTGGCTCTCAATCCACTGAGCTACCCAGCTACCCCCTACAGCAACTGTTTTGATGGTGGTAAAGAACTGGGAAATCAAAGGAATGACCACCAATTGGGGAATTGCTGATGAAGTTATGGTATATGATTGTGATGGAACACTGTTGTAGTATAAGAAATGATGAGCAGGATACTTTCAGAAAAACCTGAATGACAAATATTGGAGGGCATATGGAAAGATGGGGACACTAATGCACTTTTGGTAGAGTTGTGAACAGATCAAACATTTTGAAGAGACATTTGGAATTATGTCCAGAGGGTTATAAGATGCTGTATAACTTTAGATTATATAATACCATTATTAGGTCTGTTTCCCAATTCACTAAACTGTGCTATAAGTAATGATGAGAAGACTAATTTTTTTTTAAACTTGGGAAAGTTGGGATAGAGCTAAGATGGTGGAGAAGGTACACAGACCCACCTCATCTCTACTAAATTATCCTCCAAACAACTATGATATAACACCTCAAAGTGAATTCTGGAGCAGTATAACCCACAAAATGACAGACTGAAATAATTTTTCAGCTCAAAACAACTTGGAAGACCAGCATGAAAGATCTTTTGCACTGAGATAAAAGTAGAGCACAAAGCAGTGCACCTTCAGGCCCCACCACAACAACAAGCCTGGAGGGAAGCTGAATCAGCAGCAAAGGTATATGGAACTCTGCCACAAACAGTAAAGTCAGTAAAGGTCAGATAACTGTTCAGGAGATTACAGGGGTCCTTTTTCAGGCTCTGGGTGCAAGATTCTTATTGCATGATACAGAGATCCAGGTCCTCCTCAGGGTGAGGAGGAGCTGTGACTAGGGTCTGCTGCTTCCCAAAGTAGAAAAGAATGCCTGTGGCTGTCCAGAGACAACAGCACAGACTGGGAAAGTATTAAACACATCTCTCCTTAGATTTCACCAACTTGGAAGAACTGAAAACTTATAGATGTCTAGTGCTAGCTCTGAAAGCAGTTGCACAAAGAACCTTATGCTTGGAATGACCCTCCCATTGCTACAGAAAGAGCCCAAATTTAACTTTTTTTAAATGAAAAGAAAAGAAAAAAGCTGGAAAAGGAGCAAACAACAACAAACTCCACACAAATTTATAAAGGTGACAGGGAAGACCAAAATGCAAATTCAGAAGACAACAATGTTAATATTGCTGCATCCAAATCCTCCAAGAAAAATATAAATTGGCTTCAAGTTAAAAAAGAATTAATGGAGGAGCTCAAAAAGGATTTTAAAAATCAAATAAGAGAAGTAGGAGAAACTTGGGAAAAGAAATGAGAAGGATATAGGAAAATCATGAAAAAAGAATCAACTACTTGGTAAAGAAGGAACAAAAAATTTTTTGAAGAAAATACCTTGAAAAATAGAATAAGGGGTAGGTAGGTGGCTCAGGAGATTGAGAACCAGGGCCAGAGATATGAGGTACAGAATTCAAATCTGGCCTCACACACTTACTAGCTATGTAACCTTGGGCAGATTACTTAAGTCCCATTGCCTAACCTTTATAACTCTTCTGCCTTAGAGCCAATACACAGTATTAATTCTAAGATGAAAGGTAAGGGTTTTTTTTTTTAATAGAATAGGCCAAATGATAAAAGAGGCACAAAAATCCACTGAAGGGAGGAAATTTTTAAAAAGCTAAACTGCCCAAATGAAAAAAGATGGACAAAAAGTTACTGAAGAAAACTTCTTAAAAGGCAAAATTGGCCATATGGAAAAAGAGGTACAAATTTTCGCTATGGAAAAAAACTTTTTTAAAAAGTAGAATAGGGCAAATAGAAAAGGAGGTACAAAATGTCTCTTAACATAGCAATTACTTAAAAATTATAATTGGGTTCAAGTGGAAAATAATGACTCCAGGACATCAATAAACAATAAAAGTCAAAAAAAAAAAAGAAGAAAGCAGGAAATGTGAAATATCTCATTGGAAAAACAACTGACCTGGAAAACAAACCCTGGAAAGATAATTTAATGATTACCTGAAAGCCATAATCTAAAAAAGAGCTTGGATATTATATTCTAAGAAATTATCAAGAAAAATTGTCTGATATTCTAGTCCAAGAGGATAAAATAGAAATTGAAAAAAATCCATTGATCATTTTCTGAAGACACCCCCAAAGGATAACTCTCAGGAATATTATAGCCAAATTCCATAATTCCCAGGTCAAGGAGAAAATATTACAAGCAGTCAAATAGAAATAATTAAAATATCATGGAGCCACAGCAAAAATATTACAAGATCTGGCAGCTTCAACATTAAAGGATCAGAGGGCCTGGAATTCCAAAGGGCAAAGGAACTAGGACTTTAACCAATAATCACCCAACAAAACTGAGGGAAACAAGGGTACTCAATGAAATAGAAGACTTTCAAATATTCCTGATGAAAAGATCAGAGCAAAATGGAAAGGTATGTGTTTAAATTCCTTCGTTCCCCATCCATACTTGTCAAATAATGAATATTCTCTAATTTTATTTTCTATAGGCTTATCAAACATTAATCTTGGGTATATGGTTTGGTTGGATATTGATTTTGTTGCATTGTCTCCAACTTTCCTTTACAGCATGAACTTTTATATTCTTGCCTTCTTGTTTTTCCCTATAAATTCCATTAAGATTTTATTCAGTTCTATTAAAAAAGCCTCATTGGTATTGTTAGGTTTAAATTAATTACCAATAACTCCAAGTATTATATTTTATAAGATTTATTAATAATTGCTTTAAGTAGAAGAAATAAAAGAACAAAAGTATGAAAGCCTAAGAAAAGCCACATGAGTAAAATTCTCCTGCCTGGCACTCACTCAACTTCCACAAACCATGTTCTCGGAAAAAGCATGAGAGGGTGGAGCTACACTCAAAATATATCCTCCCTACATTAGCATATAACATGAGAAAGAACATGGGAAGCTGGCATTTAGAGTTCTGGGGAGCAAAATTCTAATTACACAGTATTCTGATTAGTTGTACTTAGTGTGTGATTGTACTTAGTGCATAAATTAATTTGGGGAGTCATTGTTATTTTTACTAATGGCCACTCAAGAATACTGAATGAGCTACCATATGACCTGTCCATGAACATTATCTCAAAAGTTATATTAGATCCACTTTTTATTTCATTCATTATAGCTTTAGAATTATTCTTTAATATGATCCTGTGTGCTTTAGATAAGTCAATACCCAAATATCTGATAGTTCTTGTTATGGTTAAAGGGGTTTTCTTTGGATTTTCTTGATCATCATTGCAAGTAAATAGGAATATGAATTATTTTTGTGGAGTAATTTTTTAACTTTGTTACACTCATTTATCGTCTCCATTAATTTTTGATTGAGGTAGTTGAATTTTCTAGATTCTGTATCATATTATTTACAGAAGTGATCATGACTTTTCTGTTTTCAATGTTTATACCTTTTTCCTCATTGCAATTGCTGAAATTTCTAATAGTGTAGTGAATAAAGGGGGAAAAGGTGGTGTCTTGACTTCATACTTGTTAGGCTTTGTTTGTTTGTTTTTACTATTTCTCCATCTTGGCTCTTGATCTAATACAAATTAGTTATCTAATCTTAAATAGGCACTTTGATGGCTTTATCAAAATACTTTTGATGTTCCTTAACTGATATTTTTCAACTGAAGCCCTTGAAAATTGAATCTCCTTTCAAGCTTTCTACCCTACCTTCTCCTTCATCTCTGTAAGCCAGGGATCTTGCCTCACACTTTCCTTAGAAAATGTTGTTTTCTGTTGTGTCCAACTTTTTATGACCCCATCTGGGATTTTCTTGGCAAATATACTGGAGTGGTTTGCCATTTCCTTCTCCAACTCATTTTATAGATAAATAAACTGAGGCACACAACTTACCCAGTGTCCCACAGCTCATAAAAGTGTCTCTGGTCAGATTTGAACTCGAAATATGAGTCTTCCTGATTCCAGGTCTGGCATTCTATCCCCTGAGCCTCCTAGATGCCCTCCTCAGAAAACATAGAACATCATTTGTGAGCTTCCCCTTCTCCCCTATTTTACCTCAAAACCCTTAGAAACCATCTAATTCTAAGTCATCTAAATTAATTCTTTCCTACTTTGCTCCAGTATCTGAAGAAGAGATAATGCTACTCATTGTTAAGGCAAATTGTTCTTTATGCATTTAGTTCCATTGCTTCCTATAATCATTAGTGCTTGTCTCTTCTTTTATCCCCTCTCTAACCTTCATACTCTTCCTAGCTGCTAGTTCCTCCTCATAGCTACAAAGAGCTCAGGTCTCTCCTTGATGTATTATCCTCTCAAGGTATTGTTCTATAGACCTCAGAGTCTGTTGTGATGCCAAATTGCAAGAAAAAGTCAATTATGCTCATTACACTTGTTTCCTCTTCCCTCTCCCTTTTTCAATGATTTATAATCTAGTCTCTAAATTCATTGATCAACTGAAACTCTTTTCCCCAAAGTCACTAATCATCTCTTAATTACTAAAACCCCCATGACTTTTCCTCAGTCATTAGCCATCTTGACCTGCTATACAGCATCTGACTCTCGGTCACTTTCAAATGATGGGGATACTCCCTTTCCCTAGTTTTAATGACACTCCTTTCTCTTGGTTCTTCTATGTATCAGTCTGACTGCTCCTTCTCAGTCTCCTTTCCTGTTAACTGTGGCCTTTCTCTAAGACACTAATATAGACCCTCTTCTCTCTAAATGCCCAGTGATCTCAGCAACTCTCCTAGGTTCAATTATCATCAGCCCTAATCTCCTTCCTGAACTCCAGAAGTATATCACCAATTTCCAGTTGAATCTCCATCTACTCCTGTATGTACTTTAGAAGTTTAGAAGCCAGGTGTCTATAGTCTCCATTCTGAAATCCTCCTTTCTTCCAAACTTCCTTATTTCTGTTGAGGGCACAACCCTCCTTCCAAGCACCCATGTTTTCAGCCTCTGAGCTGAGCCCCTGAGTCTTGGCTTTTTTGTCTCTCCCCAGGTACTAAGTTTTGTCCAGAACAATCTCTCATATTCACACAGCCATCACTCCAGCATGTCTTAATCCATTTCCACCTAAACTGTTGCAATTAACACAAGGCTTCTAGTATCTCCTCTAATCTATCTTCTACCTTCCTCCTTCATCCACCTCCCACCCCTGCCAAATTATCTTAAAGTAGTCTTTGTGACACTCCTCTGCTCAAGAATATTCAAGGAATTCACATTACCTCTAGGATAAAACACAAATTCCTCTTTTTAACGTGTAAAGCCCTTCACAATCTAGCTCCAGTCTACCTTTCCAAATTTATGTTATAGTATTCCCCTTCAAGAACTCTGGTGTTGTGCAATTGTTTTTCAGTCATTTCCAACTTCTTGTGACCCCTTTTGGAGTTTTCTTGGTAAAGACACTGGAGTGGTTTGTCATTTCCTTTTTTAGCTCATTTTGCAGGTGAGGAAACTGAGGCAAAAAGGGTTAAATGACTAGCCCAGAGTCATGCAGCTAGTGTCTGAGGCTAGATTTGAATTCAG
Organism: Monodelphis domestica; assembly: GCF_027887165.1. NCBI lineage: Eukaryota > Metazoa > Chordata > Mammalia > Didelphimorphia > Didelphidae > Monodelphis > Monodelphis domestica. Next base: position 409,738,114 of record NC_077227.1, read on the forward strand.
AAGGATTATTCTTCCTGCCTCTGGGCTTGATGATACCCTGTTCAGGAACTTTGCCTTCCTACTCAATATGAACTAGTTGCTATTTCCCCAAAAATCTAACATACCATCTCCTGCGGGCAATTCCTTTTGCCCATGCTATTTCCCATGCTTGATATGCTCTCCCTCTTCTCCATCCCCTCTTAGAATCCTTCACTTCATTTAAGTATCCATTCATGAGTCACCTCCTACAGGAAACCTGTCCTGATACCTGTTAAGACTCTCTCCACCTCAAATTACTCAAATTATCATGTTTGTTATCTGATTATATGTTGTACCTGTATAATTGAAAATGTTACCCTAAAAAAAGAACTACATTTCCCAAGAGCCCACTGACTTCCTGTCATTACGTACTTCCTGTAGACAGAGGATATAATGCAAGGACAGGAAGAGTCCCACCTCTTCTTGGGCTTGCAGCCAGTGGTGATGGTGGTGAGTAGGGATTTTCAAAATGGCTAACCAGCCATGGGTATGTGGTTTTTATTTTGTACCCCCTTTATTCCTTGATTTCTAATGATCTTTAATAAACTTCTGTAAAATATAATATTTTTATTATTAGAGATTATAATTTAAATTTTATATACACCTCAAGTAGAAGGTAAGGTAATTAAGGGTAGGGGCTTTTTTTTTTTATTTTGCCTTTGTATTCCTGGTCTGCTAGCACAATGCCTGATACATAGTAGGTGCTTAACAAATGTATGTTGGACTGGGCTGTTTGATTTTCATCCTTCGTCCCTGGTAAAAGCAGTGTAAGGGGAAATTTTAGGGTTGTGACTTAATCTAAATTTAATTAGTTGCCAAGAAATATCCCAAATAAAATACCCAAGTCAGTTTGGAAATTTATGGTGGTTTAATTAATATAGAGGGAGGGAATTAAGAAGAAGAGAGAGGGAAAGAGTATAGGATTTCTCCCGCCTGGCCTGTGCCACGGGGAGTTCAAAGACCTCCACCACGAAGTCTTTTCAGAAGATTAGAGGCTTTCCTAAGAAGATAGTGTTTTGGAAGGTAAATGAGAAAAGAATCAGCCTAAATTCCAAGAGAGCTCAGAGAAGATGCCTCACCTGAACTAGGTTACTAAGCTTCCCCAGTAGTGTATCAAGGACTCTCACCACCAAACCCAGACAATAGCTGCCACCATGCCAAGATGCCAAGATGCTCAGCACGCTGCCACCAGAGCCACCTCTCCATGAAAAGAGCCCAAGAGAGGAAGTGACACAAAATATATAGACCATTTTTACATCATTTTCCTGCATCTCACATGTACCAATAGTAAGCTTGACTTAGGACAGCCCAGGGGTCTGTCAGTTGTTTCTGATTTGTCATTTGCTAGCACATGTCTGTCATAGGCCATCCGTCTCAATACTTAATCCTTAAGTAGGGATATAGACATTCCTGTTTTGTTAGACTAAGCAGGGTGGAGTAAATATAAAGTTCACAGCAGAAAATAGTGCTACATGGGCACTCTCTCATTTTCTATCTGAAATCCCTCAATTGGTGGATGGTCTTGTAAAATACTCATTGCCTAATATTTTTGCTGCTGTTATTCTTGTAATAATTAAATATTTAATTCGGCTAATAGAAGAATACCTCAAAAGCGCTCACTGTACTTCATCACTTAACTAGCTAGAACCTATCAATGGGAGTTGACTCCATTGACCTACTATGTTACCTAAAAAAAAAAATCATGGCATGAGTAGTCAACAAATGAAATGGATAGAGAAGTGATGGTGAACTAATGGCATGAGTGCCAAAGATGGCACACAGAGAGCTCTCTGTGAGCACTCAGCCACCTTTTCCCTCCATCCCCCACCCCCAGAGTTCATTACTAGAAAGGCAGAGAGACTCAGGTGGAGCTGCTCCCATCCCCCTCTCCACAGTGCCTAATGACATTTTTTCACATCTCCACCCCTCAGTTCAGCAGCCCAGTGGGAGTGCTTCCTACCTCCCCTGTGTGGGGTAAGGCGGTGGGGAGGGGGGGGAAGAGACACACATGATCTGAAGCTGACTGTGCCTCCAGAGACAAGCAAACTGGAAGCCAAGATGGCTATGCCAGTATTATAATTAAAATTAATCTTGGAGACTGAATATTGGATTATAATTATTTATTAGTAAAAGTGCTAGAGAAAAAGCAGGAGCAATCTAATTAAAGTCTCCAAGTTGTACTGCCTCAACCCAGTTCCCAGTAAGTGTTCACTTCCTAGAGATCAAGTGCTGGCAAGAGAGACAGAGAGCAGCTTCCATCTAGAAAGAAAAGCAAGACAGAGAGCCTGAAAGAGAAAAAGAGATAACACCTGGTCAGGCTAACTACAAAAAATCTCTAAACAGTGTGGCATTTCTCTAGTTCTCAGTTTCCAGCTCAAGCTTTGGCAAGGCCAGCCACAAGTGGCCAAGGGCCAGATAACATCAGGGACTATTGAGCAGAGCAGGAAAGCTCTAGTCCCACAAAGAGAAAAAGAGAAAGATCTCCACATGCCCCTGGATCCTATCTGTTAGATAGACAATGATGTCATTTCTACTGAGGCTCTGTGATTGGTCCATCTAGGTCATAGTCCTGATCTCCAAGCAAACCTGCCAGTCCATTTAGGAAGTCAGGATCCTTAATGGTCATGTGGTCTCCTGATCACATGACTCAGTGGTGTCCTACCTTAATGTACATGTGAGGGTATTGTCAGCTTGGAATCTAGAAACTGGCAAACTTGTAGCCTTGTGAAATATGATGACCGCCCCTCCCCCCAGCCTAGTTAGCTTCAAGGTGATAACTTCAAGTTTGATCTTGTCACAGGAGAGTTTCTCCCTGAGGAAACATCCAATTTTATGAGTCTTAGATTAACAATAGACCTTAAAGTAGTTTAAGTAGAGATGGTTAATCCCATCAAGTGTTAAGTATCTCTTTTTGTCCCAATGGTTTCTCCCCTTAGAAAAAAAGTCCTTTACCAAGGTAGCCTAGCCCTTTAGCTGGATCTTTCCCTTTTGTGTCTACTGTAAAGCATCAGCTTCTCACTATTATTCCTGTCTAAGACTCTTAATTTTCTTTGTTACCATTGTAAAGTCAATCAACTATATTCTCTCATCCTCAGTTCCCCTAAAAGGGTATATAAGGTCCCCAAGTTCTTTTGTCCTTCAGAGTCATCCTCTTCCTGAGAGGCCCTCCCAGGAGTTCAGTGACCAGAAATGCCAGCTTCTGGGGACTCTGTGAGTGTACAGCTCTGTGAGGAGGCCTGATTTAGTGCTAAACTTCTCTCCATAATTAAAGAGTGATTTTTCTGACTAGTTAATAGTTCTGTGTGTTTTTTCCAGTTTAACAGTATGGAGCTCTATTTTTATGTTAGTTTCACACACCAAGAAACCACTGGTTCAGGTAAAACAATATCTACACTCCCCCTGCACACATACAACACCACCAATAATATTTTTCATTGTTAATTTTTTTAAATTTTCTTTCCATTGTGTGGAGTGGAATTTTGGGGAGGCCCGTACCCCTAGAAATCACTTTAATGAGAAGATAGAAGACTTGATAAGATGTTGGCAGAGAAGAGTGACTTTATTCACAGAAAACAGCAGACAGCAGGGGAATGAGGAAGGGGAGGGGAAGGAGAGGAAAAGGGATTCTACCCACCCATGTGGCTTGCTCAGGGCAAAAATGTCCCCTCTTCTTTTAGATACAATCACAGACTTTTATAATCATCCTGTCTCAAGATTCTCCTCCTCCCCTCTGTCCAATGGGGGGGGGGGTACATTTACAGTCTTGAGTGTGTGATTTTCAACATTATGTATCCCCTAAAGACCCCCATGATCAAGAAAACCTGTGACTAACATGGGATTCCCAGACTGGAACTATAATGATAATTTTGAAACTCACTGTACTTTCCCTCATTCAGCTTATCTTATAGTCTGGCTTTCCACCCAGGGTACAGATAAACTCTTCTCAATATTTTTGAAAATAGGTCAGGAATACTAGAAGTTTGATGGGGGGGGGCAGGCAGTTTTAGTTCAAGGAATAGTAACACTAAGGGGTCTTGAGAATTGGGATTACAACAAGCCAAATACTATAAGAATTACATACTGAATCTCACCGTACACACCATTATAACATGATTCATGTTGTCTCCCTCCCCACTCCTGAAGCCAACAAACAATTCCACTGGCTTATACATGTATTATCACTCAAAACCTATTTCCATATTATTCATTTTTGTAATATAGTAATCTTTTAAAACCAAAACCCCAATCCTATACTCATATAAACAAGTGATACATCATAAATTTTCTCCTGCATTTCTACTCCAACAGTTCTTTCTCTAGCTACCACAAATAATATGATTATTGTATTGCTAGCTTGCCAATACCATATGCACCTCTAGCCAAAAGATCTTTAGAGACAAAAGCTAATTATGTGAAATGGTTCACTGGGGAGACTAGGCATGTAAATCTGGGAGATTTCAACATGCTTGTCTCCCAATAGAATCACAAGGGGAATTGTGAAGACAGAATTAAACTCTCTTTGTTTATTTTTTATGTAATCAATCAGAAACCTTTAATTTAATTAATTAAAAAATTTCACACCCCCAAAGGCCACAAACACTGTCCCAACTTGGGCAGTGCTAGGCAAATTGGGAGGCTGTGATTGGTTCCCATGAAGTGGGAGAGAGACAGGAAGTGACATGGAAAAGGGGCTATAAAAGGTGAGACTGAGGAGAAGAATACATTCCTTCCTTGGCTCTTTGGCAAGGGCTCTCTCTCTCAGTTGGTGCTTCAGTGGGATATTCTCTTCAGCTTGAGCTCTGATAAAGACTTTTGTTGGTCTCCTGACTCTTCAGATTTCAGCTTCCTGATTAGGGCTTTGGATTCTGTCGAGATTCGCTTTCAGATTTTCATTTGTGGTCTGGAGGCATTAAGATTAGGATTTAGGGTATTTGTAACTAGGTGATTTTTTTCTACCTCTTTCTTATATTTCCCACTTTAATATCTCTATTTTGTTATAAATAAAAGCTGCTTAGTCATTTTTACTTGAGAAGTTAATTATTTTTATAAACAGAGACCCCAATAATTTTTTTAATTCTTATATTTGTCAAACCCATTTTAATGATTACACATGTAATATACACACATAAGCTATATATTTATCTTTTTAAGTTCCTAAAAATGTTTAAAGGATTCAATTTTAAATTTGCTCATGACTTTTGATATCCAAAACCTAAATAAGAGCTAAAAATAAACTAAGGCAGATTCTATTACTCTAATTGTATATTTGGAGCACCATGTAAGGGGGGAAATGGGGTTAATTTTTAAAGGGTTGGACTTATTTAAGAGTGTGGTCACCAGGAATTTAATTAATTCCAAAGAGATTTTATTTACAAGTTATTTACAAAATAAGCAAGAAATTACAAAAGAAGCAAGAAATCAGAGAGAGGGTAAGGTAAGATATCTAGCCTGAGCACTAAGTCATTTACTCCTGGCCCCTCTGGGCAAGAAGAATTAGTTTCAGCCAGCCCCGGCAAAGCCAAGGACCTGGGGAAGCCTCTCTCTAGAGTAAGTCTTTCCTGAGGCTGCTCTCTTCAGAGAAAAACCAACAGTTAAGAATCGGCATTTCACTCACCACGTGTCAGTTCAATCAGCAGATCCTTCTGCCCCTTTTCCCCAGCCTCAACTCAAAAGCATGAAGAATTCCTCCAGTCTCCACTTCCAAAAAATGAAGAACTGAACTCTCACAGGAAGTAACAGCTCCTTTTCAAGATGCTTCTTTTGCATCACTTCCTGTGTCTTCCCCTAATTTTACATCTACCAATCACAGTTGACACTTTGTTTTAGGACTGCCCAGAAGGCAGTCAGTCGATTCTGATTCATCATCCACTATCACACACATGGGTCACAGACCTTCCCCACTTAATGTGTGAAATGGGGTGTTTGCACCTTTGGTGACTTAATCTAAAAATGGGTAAATCTCCATACTTAACTTTTAAGTACAGTGTTTACACTTATGGGAATTAAATCTAAAAACAGACAAGGGTTACAATTTAATCTTCACAATCAGGGGAGAGTTAAGTATTTTCATTGTTAGAATCAGGGGACAGTTAAATTTAATCTTCATAGCCAGAAAGACATATAAGGGGAGGGGGAGGCAGTCATGCCATCCTGAGTTTTCTCACTCCCCTTTGCCAACTTGGAACTCAAAAAATAAAAGATAGAAAAAGTAATTAGAGGTATCTGTCTTTTTTTGTTGTAAAGGATAGATAGTTCAGATGTATGTATGTCTGAGTATGTGTCTACCTTGTTTAACAAATCCCAAAGGAAAAAAAGTAGCCAAGGGATGAAGAGGATTAAGGGAAGTTCCAATATCAGCATTGGGTCAATGGCAGTACAACTTGTATTCCAGAGCTGAGGAGAAAAATGTAATCTTGTGATTTAAAAGAACTGGTAAGCTAGGTGTGCAGAAGTCACATAGCCAAGGCTATGCTATGTTTAGTCTTAGAGAGCATAGGAGTACCCTATCTCTACCTCTTATAAGCCAATGAGCCTCAGGGAAGCATTTTATAAATCTTAAAGCACTCTGTAGATATTAATGATAATGCTAAGAATAACTGTTTTTTACTAACCCAGTAGGAAATGACGGATCCTGTGCTCTGACCTCAAGAATGATCAGAGGATTTTAATGGGTCTGGCAAGACTTAAAATACAAGTTCCAAAATGGCCCATGTCAGAAGCACATCACCAAAAGGTTGTCCACCAAGTGATGAACTTTTCTTTTGGTCACATTAACTCACTAAGACCATCTATGAAAGTATAAATGGAATAGCTGAACCAATCTTGGGGCCCTGGATTACTTTAAATATTAACTTAACTGGAGGATAAAGAAAGAATCTGTTTTAAGAAAGGTCTCCATGTCCCCCCTCAAGTTCTGTTTACACTGGCATGAAGTTTCTAACAAAGAAGTATATCAGTGAAACACATCCCATGTTATGAAGATTATAAAACCGGAGTATCTCCAAGTGGTACCTTGGTATTATTTGTATTTGTGTGCATAGCTACATGGAGATGGCCATACAAATATCATTGAGACAAGGACTGTGATTGGACAGGTAGCTGTCTGAAACTTAGAAGACATCATAAAAGGTTCCCATATGAACCATAGGTTGAAAAGACTTGGGAACTGCTAGCTTTAGATAATAATCTTAAACTGATTGCTGGAGTCGGCTTCCTTGAGTTGTTCCCTTGTCTATCTAACAATTGGCACCACAGGGACTGATTTTGCACATGGCCATACTAGAGAGGAGGTTGAAGTTCCAAAGCTGGGGGAGAAACAAAAATGAAGAAGAAACTGAGGGGAAGTCATTTGTCCGAGGTCACACTGCTGGTAAAGAGAAAAGCTGCCTTTTGAACCCAGATCTCTTAACTTCAAATCCACTTTATGTTACAATTGAAAATGTTATGTCCCAATTGAAATGGAATAGTGCATCCCAGCAAAGAGAGCTAGATTATGCACCCTTCAGTTTATGAAGGTGACCCTTCATCCCTGGACACCAATCTCTCTCCTCATAGACCAGAAGATGAGAGAGCCCAGAACCACCAACAGAGAGGTAGAGTAAGTATAACAACTATTAGGAATACATGATCATTGGCCAGTTCAGAAACTCATACCTCCAACAGCTGAAAATAACATACTACCTAAATGAAAATTTTACTTTATTAGTTAACTTGAGACTGTGTGACATCAAGTAAAAAAGAAATGACAATCAGAGGGACAACAAGCTGCTGAAAACTACCCTAGTTGGACTATAATGTCCTCCATGAAGCTAGGAATACAAATCCCAAGATGGAGAACAAAGATGATGGGAAGAAAAACAAGGGGTCTCAAACATGATCAGCCAGGGTGGTGTCCTGTCCTGTTCCAAGGCTAAAAGGGAAGTACTTCTTCCTGGGGGATGTTAAGGATGACATCCATATCTGGAGTGCACCTGGTAGAAAAGCCAAGGGAGGAAGGAATGAGAGGTTAAGCACATTACAATGAAGGGATCTTATAGGTTCAGTGGTCTCTAGAACAAAGCTACCATAGAGGCCTCAGGAAAATGGGCAGTTGGGGACACTTGGGTGAGGAGCCTTCTCAGTCCTTCCTTCAAAGGAGGTTGGTACCAGGGATATAGGGTGGCAACAGAGGAGATGCCTCCTCCCCAAAGGCTCTAAAAACTGTCCTGTGAGAGAAAAAACCCCACTCCCTTATATGAAGATTAGATTTTAATGTTATCAGTCATCTTGAGATAATCATAATCATAATTATAATTATAAGATAGCATAATTGTAATGATTTTTAAAGCCTTTTTCTTAATATTTTAGTAAAGTTCTTGAACTGCTTTAGCATAGGGCTTAGAGTCAGCCTCACCCCTTTGAGTTGATGTATCAGGCATCCTAACTTGTGATTCATTATATGTCAAGATGCCCAACCTTTAGTTCAGAACCTGGTACCATTCATCACCATCCACTCAACCTAGGAATCACTACTTTTCCCCTTTGCATCAAGTGATTCTTTAGTCATGGTCAAAAGATTTCTTTGATCAAATAAGGGGTGATTCCCTGTTGACTATGGACAAATAAGGGGTGCTTCCTAGCTGACCTAACCAATGAATATTGCTTCTGGGTGTCTCTATTCTTTGAGGGGTATGACTATTTTGAACTATTTTTGTACTGGTATAAAAATTGTCTAATTCTTTGGGGTATGAAGGAAGGTCTCTCACAGTGCTTGGGGTCCTCTGGTCATGACCAAGAATCCAGCTTTGTTGTGGGACCAGCTCCCCTACAATAAACCTACCTTTCTTTGTTGTTTGGATATTTAGTTTATCATTTGTGTACCTATGGTTAGAAAAAAATTATGCAAGAATTCTGCCTCTGGTGGGATTGGCAATGTGCCATTCTGGGGTCCTACCTACAACAAGGGGTTCTTTTCTAGGTGCCCACCTTTGGAGACTTTTTGCTCCCAATCCCTTTGGTTGAGGGGGGAGGGGATCAATGAGTGGAAACACTTCACCAGTCGGAACCCCAAGACCACATCCAAGCTGGTGGGCATATTTCAAATCACAGGTTGAAATGTACTCTTATCTCTTTTCCTTTAATCCTACTAACCTCAAAATTTCAAAATAGTCAAATTTTAAATAAGCCATACTTCCTGATTTTTCTTTTAAAGCCTAACTTAAGTGGAGACTGCAGTAAGTTAAACTTCTGCTTTTTTCAACTTTGCCAAGCTGTATGTGAAATTTATGCTTAACATTGTGAATGGTTCAATATTGAAATCTGTCTAGGACTACAAATTATTTGATCAAAGTGATTGGTTCTTCTGTTTTGAATCTAAGGCCAGTCTGGGATTTACTCTCACTTTTGGGCAAATAGCACTAAGCAGATAATTTGGGTTTGGGTTTTGTTTTATTTTGTTGTTGACTGGTACCTGGGAAAAGGTTTTGGGGTCAGGTGGGTCACAAAGTTGAAAAAAATAGCTAGAGTGGTCATCCAGCTTGTCTCTTCTTTCAAGAAGTTTATCCAGATTACTGATAACCATGTTGTTCTCACTCACAAAAACAGCTGCCTCATCACAGGTGAAATATAACTAGATTTCTCCTATTGAAGCCAACTTTGCATAATGAGATCTAGAGTTATCCCCTTGCTGCTCACTAAGTTGGATTTCTTCCTTTTGAAGCCAACTTTGGGTAACAAGCTCTAGGGGTAGCTCTGTGCTGCTCACTAAGTTTTGGGTTCAAAATACATTCTTAGGTCTCCCCCATTGAATAGGTTTTTGGGGCAGTACAAGTAGCCTAGTCTGCCCAAATTGATTAATGTTCCTCTTCTCCAGGATTGCAGCTCTGACAGGGAGATAGATGTCCCTTAAAATGGGCTCTAGGCTTACTAGGAGAGAAATTCCAGTGAACTCTTCCCTAGACAGATTCTTGATAGCTTAGGATAATGGAGATGAGCCAATAGGCAAAGGAAAAAGTATAGATAAATCTAGTGAATGTTGTTTTAATTGGTGTAAAGCATTTAAGAACTTCTGGCCTAAATTTGGAACTTTTAATTCTTATGCTATAGACAAATTGAAATCCTTTTTAGAAAAATAAGAAAAGTGGGGAAAATATTTGATTTGTTGAAAAAATTACCTACTATGATTTTTAAAGAAAGCAACCAGAGAAAGAATAATAATTGCCCCTTTTGTTCTCCCTGAGCTGAAGGAGAATTAGAATAAGGGAAAGAGTAAGGAGAAGGTATCTGCCTACTTTCCCTTTCCAGGAAACTTAACCAACAACAAAGAAGTACCCCTACAGGACTCTAATATTGTAGGAGACATGAGAAACATTAGAGGTAACTTAATTAGAGGAATGAAGTTTTTCTCAGATAAACCAGAGAATTATAGTAAGACCCCTATAAGATCTGAGAATAGATTAGACCACATAAACCAAAGAAATGCTAAAATAACTAATGTAGCCTTATAAATCAGTCACTCCAAAATATCAAGGAGTACTTTTCTGAAATACTGCCCAGGATGGTAGGGGAAATCTATTGCTTAAGAAGAGAAAAATAAGGAAGTAATCGCAAAGTTGAGTCAGAAAAGTAAAGCAGTTTTAGTTCCTATTCAACAAATACTTCAAGATTGTAGAATAAGATCGACAGAGTGTTGTTACTATTGTAGAATAAGAGAACATAATGCTCAATACTATTATAAGAAAAAGAGAGATATTGAAAGGAACAATTTTGGTAACAAAAACAAGCAACAACATGAGTTGACTCAGACTAAAAAATGTAATCAAAATAGAGAAGTTGCTTTAGCCTGTAAGTGTGGGGAAAGAAGCAGATAATGAATGCATAATCTGTAATAAGACTCTCTTTTAGCTAATGTTATTTGGTACAAATGCTCTTACTTAATACTGGAACATCATTATAAGATACCTATTGTGTAAATTGAAAATTTGTTATACCACACAATATTATGATGATTGATGTTAATTTGCTTGATGAAAACTTGTTGATGAAATAAGTAAATATAATGGTGAGAATTTGTATGTTGCACTGTTAGACCAGGATAAAAGCCTCTCAATCCTAGAATTCTTACCTAAGAGGTTTGAGTGAACTCTCTATTGTTACCAAAGGAGGAAAATCACCATCTGTGCCTCAGTTGTTCTACTTGTCCTGACAGCAAGCCCATTTATTACTGTGACTGTGATTTCCTTGTTAATGCCGCTTATTTTTCAGTATTGATTGGTGTATTATATAGCCTTCCAAGCTACCATTATCAAACCTGAATTCCATATTTGTTGCATTTACCTGATTAAATCACCAATTTTACAAGTCTCATAAACTCTCCACAAGATTTCTATTGAAGGATTTACCAACTCCAATGCAAAAATGACTTGTTCCGGGCTTCCCCTAGTTCAGCAGGGATGCAAAACATCCCAAGCACCAGGAAAAAGGACTTTTTCCCAATGAACCTTAGCAGGACCTGTAAGTATCCAGGACCAGGAGACAGATACATTCCATACCTGAGGCAGCTGGTTACCAGCATGGTTCCAATTTTTGAGGAGACTGTGAAGCCGTGTAATTGTACTCACTGCAGCTTCTGTGGCAAAAGCATGACTCATGACCACTCCTGGCCCAGTTTGCATTTCCCCCCATGCCTAGTGGCTTAAGTTATTATACCACCAAGCTCAGGCTTTCTTAGACCAGAGACTTGCTAAATTGCTGGGGAATGAAAAAATATTATTACTGAGAGAAAGAACACTTCAAATCCCTACTTGATCTTCACCTATTTTGGGGGATTCTCCACTCCACCCCACCCTCACCCCCTGCTAATCCTGAGTTGGAAGAGATAAATGCAGTTTAACAGGAACTACCATGGTTTGGGGGTACAGTGGATCAGCCTCTCTTCTGCCTAATCTAAGTGCCTAGGCAGCTAAATGTATTGCCCTTCTGAGAAAGAGAACTGATTCAGCGCCAAAGAAGGTTCTGCTTATGCAATGGCACTTCAAGCTGCTGGAGGTGCTGCTGGGGACACTGAGGCTGGAGATGGCAAAGGCATATGGCCAATCATCATCTATGAAGACACCCATATAGATAAAGAAGGCAAAGATATAATGGTAAAATGAAAATCAGATTTCAGGAATTCTGGGTAAGTACTGAAGGCAAGACTTTCTAAAAATGTTATCACCAAGCCCACCAGGCAATTCATGTTGGAGGTCATTGGTATACAAGGCAATCCCAGTCACTATAAAATGGGCAGGGGTGGCTCCTCGGATCACTTAAGTATTTTCCAGTATAACATTACTGGATATTATTGTTTATTAATAAATGGTTCAAAAGGGGAGTCTTTACATATGAATTTTATAAATTGCTTACTATACAAATCGATTTTATAAATTGGATAACTATAATATTGTTTAGTTATTCTTGACAACTTAACAAGAGGAGGGAAACTCTCCTTACTTCTAAAAGCTAACTAGGAATGTTTGAGATCCTAATGAATTAAAGAAGGCACATAAATTAAAAGGAAGCAGAAATTGAGTTGAAATTTGTTTGCACATGATATGTAGATAAACTGGAATACAATTGAGTAATAAAAACTAGAGGGTCTAAGCAAGTAGAAGAAGGTAAGAGAAGTGTAGAATGAGAATTCAAAATTAGTTTGAAAGGGCTTTTCTTTTAAGCAAGTGAGGTGAGGAAGAAACAGATAAGAAAGTTTGAAAGACAGAGTACCAATAAGAAGTTTGAATATAGAAGAAAATTTGCAAGTATGTCTGATCTGGTTTTTGCACATGGGACCATTCATATTTTGGTTTAAGTCCATGACACAACTATATATCCCTAAAAGGATGGATAATAATAATAATATGATATAGTTTGAAAATTGGTTTTGAGGGATAATATAGTTTTGAAGTAGTTTTATAGTTATAGTTTTGAAAAACAATCAGAAATAAAATATTTGGAACAAAATTAGAAATAAAATTGAGTCATAGAAATATAGATTTTAAAAGTTAACTTTGGTATATGATAACATAGAAATGTCATAAAAATTGTTTATAGAAAAACTTTATAGAAAATATAGGAGAAACAAATTTTAGAAGAATTTTATAGAAATTGTTTTATAACAGAAATTATTTTGGTACTAAAAGAAATACTATTTTGGTCTGTATTTGAAAATTTGTCTAGAAATTCATTTTTAATGTAAGAAATTGAAAAGATCTGAGATCCTAATCAAACCTAGCAAATTGATTCTTCCTCCAACTTTTAGAAAAAGTAAAACATCTTGCTCCATATGGATTTCTCTGATAATTATGTTAAGTATAGTATAGTTTCTCCTATGTTTTTAGGGAATTTTCCATTGCTACACTGACTAGGATAAAACTATTCTAAATCCCTATAATAGATTGGCAGTTCAGAATATAGTACCTACAGATCCAAGAGAATCCTTTTGTGAATTATAGACTATTGTAAGATTAAAATTAATATCCAATAATTCCAAGTATTATATTTTATAAGATTTATTAATAATCACTTGAAGTTGAGGAAATAGAAAAATGCTGAGTAAAAAGAACTTTTCCAGGCCTTGATAGCAGGAGAAGAGAAGAGAGGGCGGAATTACGGAAACTTTTATCTACAAAACATAAGGACATGTAGTGGAGACAAAAGAGGAATTCTGGGAAATGGAGTCCTAGGGTACAAAATTCTAATTACACACTATCAATAGGGAATCAGGAACATATTGTAAACTCAAAGTGTTTTAGATACTGAAACTGGAAAAACTGATAGTAAATGAAATCATGAAAATGAATATACTTATCAGGACATGAAATCTAGAGCAGATCCAATGAAATCAATTCCTAGTCCTCCCACACTTAAGAAAGTCTCTGTTACCTAGATCTTGTCTGTCATTCTGAGCTTCTGAACATCCAAATGTGCACATTTCCTAGATGCTATCATGGATTATATTATAGATATACATTCCATATTAAAATAGATGGTTCAGACTTTGGACAGCATTCATTGGTGGTGTTCAATCTCACCCTGTCATGGTGTGATTTGGTGGCTAAACTCTACCAGCTCATAATGTTACACAGTCATCACTTTAGTCATAAGAATAACAAACACATAGAATGAGAGGACACTTTCTAGTCACTTTATGAGGTTACAGACAAAGTTCACAGAGATGAGTGGTAGGCTCTGTGAGCTCTGGAGAATCTATTCCTACATAGTAGCCAACATTCAGGTCAATTTTAAAGTTTACATTCATTTCTACATTAACTTAGGTTTTAGTTTTGAAGTCCCTCCTGAAAGCAGTTTGACTCCCTTAAGCTGTGCTGTTACACATATCTCAAGAAGAAGAGGAAATAATTTTGCTTTTGTAACTGTCAATTACAACAACACAAACAATAATCCTGTGGATTGGCAATCCTTGGACAATTTTTTAACTTTGTTGGTCAAGCTTTTTCCTCTCTTCCCTCACATTGGGATGGCACCTGTGAAGTAATCCTTACTCTAACCATGCAAAATCATACAGAAGGTTTGGTAAGGTCCACTTTACAAGATATTTAATTGCATGAGGACATAGAAACAAGAGATCTATTTAGGAAAGTACTAATCCAATAGCAGCACATGGAAGTAGCCCTGTGTATGAATTTTTAGGAATTGGTTCCAAAAATCAGAATTACACCAGTCATAGATTCTATAAGGAAATCATTCTTTTAATTTGAGGGATTGGCTCATAATATAACAGCTTCTATTATATACATCTAGTGCTCTGTAACCAGCTTCAAGGTGAATTTCTGTTCATATGGGTATGAAATGAGCCTGTGCTCATTTAATTAATCAATTATAATTAATTATATCATAATTATAATTAATCAATTATACTGGTCACATATGTGTCTCATTGTTATCATTAATGATATTGGAGAATTATAAAAATTACTAAATGATACTTTGCAAATAGCACAACACACTCATATAAATGAGGGTATTACATATAGGTGGAGCCCATCTCTATGGACAGTCACATGGTTTAATAGTGGTGGCTTATTGTAATTCATTCTTAAATGGGTCCTAATCATTTTTTTAAATTCTCATAATTATAATCTGTTGTATTACTCTAAATGTTAGCTCGCTTCTAAGCATATCTTATAGATTGTTCTTCAGACATGAAATCTTTTTTCAACTACCTGTATTGTTTAATACTGGATCCACAATAGTGGAGGATGATATGGCTCTGTTCAAACATGGAACCCCAGAGAATGCAAAGCATCTGCAGGAAGTGAACTGGGACTCAGTGCAGGAGTTATCTGCCTCCTAATATTGTTGTTTAATATTACTCTGCCTGTAAGATACTTGTACTTTTTAGGATGCTAAAGCCGTGCATGGAACACCTCAGCTGGCAACGGCAAACAACTCTTTCATCTTCAGCCCTTGGAATGGACTTTTCTCAGCTAGCTTGTATCTATACTGTAATGAACTTTATCTTTTGCTCACACACTGGACATGTGTCTAACCTCAGGCATCCTTCAACCTGTTTTGCTCCTAGACTGTAAAATCAGTAGCTTTCATTTTTCTGGAACATTTACTACTTTCTGTTATTGTACTTAAGGTGATTTGATGATGTACCTTTACTTAAGTTGTACCCATTCACAATATCGTTCTATTCAGTGCCCCCAATTTATGTAGATTGTGATGATCCAGCAGAAAACTGTTTGCTGGCAGTTTTCTTTGGATCAGAGGAGGGATAATGTGAGAGAAAATCTCTCTATCCCCTTATAGGAAGATTAGATTTTAATGTTATCAGTAGTCTTGAGATAATCATTGTAATTCTAAGATAGCATAAGTCACTAATTTAGCAGGCTTTGTGAATATTATAAGTATTAAGGTTTTGGATTAAGGGAATAACTGCTTTTGCATAGGCCTTAGTGCCAGCCCCACCCTTCAAAGTTGTTATGTCAGGCACCCTGGCTTGTGATCCATTAATACGTCAGGATGCCTGACCTTTGGTTCTTAGCCCAGGTACCACTGCTTCCCCCCTTTCCATCAAGTGATTCTTAAGTCATAGTCAAAAGATTTATTTGACCAAATAAGGGGTGCTTCCTAATTGACCTAACCTATAGACAAATAAGGAGTGAATTCTAGTTGACCTAATCTATGGGCAAATAAGGAGTGCATCCTAGCTGACTTAACCAATGAATATTGCTTCTGGGTGTCTCTATTCTTTGAGGGGTATGACTATTTTGTACTATTTTTATATTGGTATAAAAGCTGTCTAATTTGGGGGGGTATAAAGGAAGGTCCCTCACAGTGCTTGGGGTCCTCTGGTCTTGACCAGGGACCTGGTTTTGTAGTGGGACTGTCCCCCCTACAATAAGCCTACCTTTCTTTATGGCTTGAATATTTTGCTTATCATTTGCGTACCTGTGGTTAGAAAAAATTACACAACCACAAAACCCAGTACCAAATTACTCCACATATGGAGCAATGACTTAAGATCTAAATCTAAATCTTTGGAAAATTAGTTTGATAGGTTGGTTTCAGGGTTCCCCCAAGGAACAGGAACAATGTTTAGGTATATTTTCCATAAAACTCTGAGGAGTGTGGTACTGTAGATGGGATAATTATCAAGTTCTTGAGTCCTCATTGAATGGTTTTTGAATTGCCTTCAATCTAATACTGCCCCTCTCCTATCCTTTTGCCTTTATTATGCTCTCTCCTATGCTTGCTATGAATTACTTCTATCTTCAATTCCATCTGTTGAAATCTTTCCCATCCTCTAAATCCCAAATGAGGTGTCCCTTCATCTAAAAACCAATTAATTCACCCACTCTCCTGTTTGGGTTTCTCATTCTCTTCTAACTCAAGGTCACCTGACCATTTAGTGGAAGAGCTAAGAATAAATTTCAAGACTCTAAATTTCCTTTCTAGTGATCTTGCTCCTATAACTACTATATCCCTCAGGATGGTGAAGGAATCCCTTTGGAGAGGGCAGGGCTCCAGAGGGAGCATATTCCAGGCTACTTGTTAGATCACGTACTTGGGTTTCCGGAGCAAGATATCTTCAAAGATCACCTCCCGAGGGTGCTTTCTATGTCTCTCAAGAGCCTTCACCTCTGCCTTCAGCTTAGGAAGTTGCTCCTTCATATAGTCAATGTGCTAAAGGGGCAGAGAAATAGGAGGAAAGGAAGAGTAAAGTAGGAGTAGAAAAATAATTTTCTCCTTTTCAGAGGAGAGATCCACATCTCTCAGGAAAAGCAAAATAAGTCAAAAGAAGAAACAAAGAAATATTTAAAATTGCAATGAGCTGTCACCATGAGTCTGTATCAGTGTGCACTCCCTTAGGACAGAAAGGCAGAAGAATTGCAAAGTGGTCTTGAAGGGGGTAATAGGCATGATGGGTGATTGGGGAGGGGAGGTATAATGATGAATGGTGAAGCTTTAATGATGAATTTCCAACTTCTTCCCCAAACAAGTGTTTATTGTAAATCAGAAATGATCACAGTGATGAAGAATGCCTTGAACTAGTCAATCCCTATCATTAGAGAACCAGGGCAGTATTGTTTCCTGGACTCCTAAATATTGCCCCAAATCCTACAAACATCCTAATCAAAAGAGTCAAGTCCAGTCAAGAGAATTCCTCCATTTGGACTGTTTCCAGTAAACCTTCTAGGTTTTAGTCTTGGGCAAATCAGAGTGTGAGCTGTTTGGCATGTGGCCCATTCCCCAGCTAATCACTGTTTTCTCCCAGATCTCACCTACCACTCTGAATTGAACCATTTGCTTCAAAAGTTGCTGGTTACTTAGGGTCCTCTTCATAAGAGCCACTTGATAGGGACTGATGATTTTCTGTGGGAGGTAGAAGAGATCAGCGGGATGCCCCTCCCATAAGCAGCTCTGATACAAGGAGGTAGGGAGAGGAAGGGAAGCCTTGGTGCCTCACACCCCACTCCTGCCAATGGGTAGGGTCTTCAGAAGGTCCACAGAGCCCTATTAACTCACCTTGGCCATGACATATAAAACCTGCTCTGAATTCACCATCAGCTTTTTTGACAACATCTGAAGCACTTCCTTGCCCAACTCCTCCAGTTCCTCCAGGTCTTCCTACCAGCCAAGAGAAGAAAGTCACATCCTGGTCCTGGAATCACATCTCAGGTCCTGGGAGGAAGCGCCTAAAACAGAGAGGCAAGAGATCCCTTACCTGATTATTATCTTTCACATCCTGGATCTGGCGCATAAGGTTTTCAATCTGCACAGACTTAATTGGGTACTCTTGGTCCATGTAGGTGCTCAGGAAATTCAGCTCCTCTTTGGTCTTATGAATTTTAGCTTTCACTTTTGTCATCTGCCGTTGCAATTCTGTTAAAAGTTGGGAGGAGGAAGAGAGGAAAAGGGGATATTTCTGTCACCAAAAATTACACCCCTTAGTCATAAGCCTACCTTCCTAAGGCTATTATATGACCTGTTAAAGATCTCACAGCAAATGCGTGGCAGAATAGACTAGAATCTAATTCCTTGTCTAGGGATTTCCCCTCTATATTATGCTGACCATTCTGGACTCCGTGGTCCAAGGTCTCACCAGCTCCCCTTTCCTGGGGAGGGTAGTCCACAGGAGTCTGGACATAACTTATGGACCAGGTCTACTCTTCTGCTCCAGAATGGTCTGACTTTATTTCAACAAACATTTATGAATCTCTTACTGTGCACCAGACACTAACAAAAATGAAATAGCCTTTGCCCTCAAGAAGTTTACTTTCAAATAGAATATAACTTTTATTTCCTTGATCTCTCTATAGTGGGAAGTTGCTTTATGGTTAAAAAAGACCTTCAACACTGGTGATCTTCCTCTTTCTCCCATCCCTCTTCTCCTACCAGTCATTTCTGAATTAGCCCAAGTAAAAAAAAAAAATCCTGCCTTACTCTGTTAAGAGGATACTTCTGAAACTTCCAGTCATAAGAAGGCTGGAGTCACCTACATCAACTTGTCTGCTGTCTCTCCTATTGCTTCTACCTCAATACTATTTTTAGTTAACATATATCTATCCAGTGTGAATCTTAAAAATGCTCAGACTCTACTTCAGAAGATTTGATTAAGCTATTCCCCATTTTTAACAATGGAGGTACTTGGTCAGGAATGTATTGAGAACTTTAAAATTACTCCACCCTGCTCAGATAGTGCTTTAGGGGAAGATAAAGTTGCAAATTCCTTTTTGAACAATGAAAAGTCCCCAACTCATACTTATAGTGAAGCAAAAACCCTAAGCTAGGTGGTCTATTTTTAGATCTAATACAAAAGGGTGCTAAGTACCTATAAAGGTTAAATTAATCACTAAAAAGTCAAGCAACTTACAAAAGGCAAGCTTAGCAAAAGAGATGTGAAATACTCAGAAGATATAATACCCCTAGAAAAGGTGAGAACTAAAGGGTGATGAGAACTAAGAATGGGCAGTCCTGGGAAAAAGCGTCTACTATGATTGGTAGATGTGAAAATTTAGGGGAGGTGACATAAGAAAAAATTCTCTTTAAAAGAATCTTTTTTAATTTAATTTAATTAATTTAATTTAAAAGAAAAAAAATCCTGAATTCAGTTGAGGAGGTCAGGAGTCCAGAGGAGGGTCTCTGAACTCAGTTCAGGAGTTGAGGATTTCAGTGAAGGACTGGAGCTTGCTTGGGACGATCTTGTGGTGAGTGATAAAGACTGACTCTCTCTCCCTTAAGGCTCAGGCCTAGGCCCTTTCTACTATTTTCTCTTTCTCTCTCTATCCTTCCCTTAATTCCTTCATTTGTATTAATTAAAATCTCCATAAAACCCAGCTGGCTTGGGTATTTTCATATTTTGGAATTTTCCCATGGCGACCACTTAATTTTTAGATTTTTAAATCAAGACATTAAAAATTATCTTTACAGTTTGGCCGAAACCTTTACAGTTTTGGCAATTCACAGTCTTGGCAAACCATATTTTCATGGTTACACCAGCACCTACTACACACAGAATTATGTCCCCAAGTAGTACTCTGCTTTTAAGGAAAAAGAACTATGTTTTCTTTACCATATGGTTTTAGTAGGTTTGGATTGTTTTCTTTTAAACTATGAAATATAGATTGTACTAAGCAACTCTCCTGGGGAGGAAAACATGCCCACAACTTAAACATAGGAAAACAAGTTAGCACAGAGAGACAAGTAGATGAAGCAGAAAGGTCAAGGAAAAGGAATCTACTATTTAATGGTTCTGGTGTCTACTGGTAAATACAGTCCCATCAAGGAGTTGAGAACCTGCTCTTTCAAATTTCGTGAATGGGTTCCCAAGGAGTACCGGGTAGAGATAGGTATAGCATCAGTCTAGATAATAAAGAAAGAAAGAGGGTTCAGAGCTCAGGGGAGGGTATAGTTGACAAGACTAATGGTTTCACAGATCACACCACTTCCAAGGAAAGAAAAAGCCCATTTCCTCTATAGATCAGGATGGTGTGTGCTAGGTTCATGCTTGCGATATCAGAAAAGTGGAAATCAAAGTCCTTGCCTTCAGAATTCTGTTTAATTGTAGAAGATGAAACATATAATATGATGTAAGGAAATATGAATAAAATTAAACTAGTAATTTGAAAACCTGAATAAGTTCTAGCTCTGTCATCAAAAGGCTATGTGACCTTGGGCACATCACTTACCTCTTAGAGCCACCATTTCCTTATGTAAAGTGGGAAATTTAAATGAACATCCTTTTCAAGCTAACATTCAGTGTTCTAAGTTCAGAGGACCATTCTAGCTCCAAAATTCTTTGTTCATTTATTCATTCTATGTACATTGCTTTGCCTGATTAAATTCCATGCTCTGTTCCTTCCAGCTCTGATAGGCTTAAGTTCAAAGGTTTATTCTAGACTCCACTTCCAGGAGCCAAAGGGATGTAGTAAAGTGCACTATAAGCTTACCAAAACCACTTCCAAACAACCACAAAAAATCCCCAAATTGCATCTTGGAGTGGTGGAACCAAAAAAAGACAGAAAGAAGCAGTGCCCCATTATAGGACAGCATGGAGGAACAATAAGGAGGGCCCTTTTAATTGAGGTAGAAATGGAGAACAGTCCAGTGCAACAGGAATTTGGACATCACCTAGCAGCTGTAGAGAAGGAGCACAGAAAGGTTTAGCTCAGCTTCAGGCTAGGGAGGAAGAGCAGAAACCAAAGTGTAGGCAATGGGAGGAGTGGTACCCAGCAGAGCCCACCTGGATTCAATATAGGAGGCAGTGGGGAACATAGCCCAACAGAGTCCACCCAAAGTAGGAGAGGGCAGAACCCAACACAAATGGACGGAACAGCTATAGGCCTCCCCCACAGAGTGCTCACTCCATAACCTAAGTTAGCTCAGTTGGCCCCAGGAATCAGAATAGGCAACAGTAAAGCTCAAGGCCTATTTCATCCCAGAAACAGACTTGATCTTTAACATATAGCCTGGACATATATTGTAAAAAATTATCAGGAAATATGGTGGTCCCAAACAAGAGGGGAAATTAGAAATTAAAAGAATCCATTGGTATTGCCTAAAAATGATCTCAAATGGAAAACTCCAAGAACTATTAAAGCCATATTCTAGAACTTCCAAACCAAGGAGAAAATACTGCAAGTAACCAGAAAAAAAAACCTCCAACAATTCAAATATCATGAAGCCACAGTCAGAAATATAAAGGCCCTAGGAACTTCTATATTAAAGGATCAGAAGGTACAGGATATGACATTATGCAAGACAAAGAATGTAGGACTACAACTAAGAATTACCTACTGTGATAAAGGATGAAAAGGTTCTATCCAGAGAAATTGAGCATAATATTCTAGGAGAAGAAATAGATATTGAAGCATCCTTGGAAAAAAACAAGCTGAAAAGAAAAATAAAGGCAGTCAAGAGAAGCATAAAAATATAAACAGAAAATAAAAAACATCCAGGGGACTCAGCAGGGTTAAGCAAATTACTTTCCTGCTTGGGATAGTGATAACTAGGATGCTTAAGATTTCTATGATACAAGAGACACAAGGTACTTAAAGTACTTAAGTTACTTAAGGGAATGAGTGGAATTAAACTGATAACATTACTATATAGGAAGATGATAACTAAAATACTTCAGATATCTATAGAATACCTGAAGTATTCTAAGGTATTTAAAGGATTTAGGATAGTTGGGGTACTCAAGGAAATCAATGGAGTCAAACTGATTATATTACTACATGGGAAGGTAATAATGAAGAAACTTAAGATATCTATCATCCTTGAGATATTTAAAATACCCAGAGTACTTTAGTATACTTAAGGTACTGAAGATACTTAAGAATTTTATCACTATTATGACAATGAGTAGGAGCATACATAGAAAGAGAGAAGGGAGTAAGCTGTATATGATGAGATGGTAATAAAAAAATTTTTTTGAAGATCCAGGAATAAGAAAGAGGAACACACTGGGAAAAGAGAAAAAGAAGAGAAAGACAAGGATAAATTATCTCAGATGAGGAGGCAAATAAGAGTTAATACATTATAGGAGAAGATAGGAGGGTGGTAGACAAAAGGTTAAGAATATCAAGGGAATTAATGAAAAAATATGAAGGAAAGTAGCTTTACTACAGGGATCTCAAACTATATTATAAAGCAGCCACCATAAAAACAATATGGTATTGGCTAAGAAATCCAGTAGTGGATTAATAGAATAGATTAGGCAGTCGATACACAGTAGTAAATGATCATAGTAACCTAGTGTTTGACAAACCCAAAGATCCAAGCTTTTGGAAGAACATTATTTGACAAAAATTGCTGAGAAAATTAGAAAATAGTATGGCAGAAATTAGGCTAAGACCAAACACTTCCCACCATATATACCAAAGTAAAATCATAATGGATACATAACCCAGAAATAAATGGTGATACCATAAATAAATTAGGGGAACACAAAATATTTTACCTGTCAGACCTATGAACAAAGGATGAATTTATGACCACACAAGATGTAGGAGACACTACAAGATGTAAAACAAATAACTTTTACTACATTAAATTTAAATTTGTTTGCGCAAACAGAACTAATCCAATCAACATTAGAAGGGAAACAAAAAACTGGGCAAAAAATTTATAGCGAATGTCTCTGACAAAGGCTTCATTTCTCAGATATATAGAGAACCAAATCAAATGTATAAGTATACAAGGCATTCCCCAATTGATAAATGATTAAAGGATATGAAAAGACAGTTCTCAGCTGAAGAAATTAAAACTCTCTTTAGTAATATATGAAAAAAATTTCCAGATCTCCAGATTATAGAAATGCAATTTAAAACAATACTGAGGTGCCATTTCACACTTTTCAGACTTTCTAATATGACAAAAAAAGAGGAAAAATAATAAATTTTGGAGGGGATGTGGGAAAATCAGGACACTAATACATTGTTGATGGAGCTATAAATTGATACCACCACTCTAGGGCATAATACTGCCCAAAGGGTCATAAAATTGTGCATATCCTACTACAATACCACTACTACTTCTGTATCCCAAAGAGATCAAAGAATGGGGAAAAGGACCTTCTTGGACAAAAACATTTACAGCAGGGTTTTTGTGTGTGTGTGTGGTGGAAAAGAACTGGAAACTAAAGGGTTGTCCATCGACTGGAAAATAGCTGAACAAGTTGTGGTATATGTGGTATAAGATTTGAATTGGAATACTGTTGTGCCATAAAAAGTGATAAATAAGACAATCACAAAGAAACCCAAAAAGACATATAAAGTGATGCAAAATGAAGTGAGCAGCACCAGGAAAATGCTATCCAAAGTAACAGCAATAATGTACTATGATCAACTGTGAATAACTTAAATATTATCAGAACTGCAAAGATCCAAGTCAACTTCAAGAGACTCATGACAAAAAAAGGCCATTTCACTGCCATAGAAGGAACTCATGGAGTAAATGTAAATTGAATCATGTTGTTCTTCACTTTATTTCCTTAATGAGTTTTTTCTAGTATAAGTAATATGTATTTTCTTTCATAACATGATGAATATGGAAATTGTATTGTATGATAGTACATGTATAACCTATATCACATTTTAACCTGCCATCTCAGGAAAGAGGTAGTGGGAGAGAGGAAAGAACATGGATCAAAAAAGTCAGAAAATGATTACTGAAAATTATATTGACATATAATCTGGAAAAAAGATAATTTTTAAAAAAAGATGGCTTCCTCTACCCTAAAACCACATGAAACTGTGACCACAGAAGACAACCCATATCAGGAAGGCCAAGAGCATGGCCTTCCCACAGAGGCACTCACCATTCAGTTTGATTGATGCCTGTGTTTCCCACTTCTGGAGTTTGTCTTTTATTCTTTCCATTTCCTTATGACTTGCAAAGTCCAGGGTGCTAATGAGAGTCTGTGTGCACAGATATAGAAGCAGGTGTGGGTGAGATGGCTCTGGGCAGCCCTCTTGGGGGCCAACACCTTTCCCTTCCCCAGTCCGTATGCTCTTCTTCACCGTGAATCATCCGGATCACAACATACTCTCCAGTCAGCACTCCGGAGGGCAGCAAAAATTAATTTATGGCAGGCAGCATGGGTGGAGGGAAAAGGTCACTAAATATGGAGTCAGAAGCCCTAATTTTGAATTCCTGGGGTTCTTTTTTTTTAAAACCCTTTCCTTCCGTCGTAGAGTCAATACTGTGTATTGGTTCCAAGGCAGAAGAGTGGTAAGGGTTAGGCAGTGGGGGTCAAGTGACTTGCCCAGGGTCACACAGCTGGGAAGTGTCTAAGGCCAGATCTGAACCTAGGACCTCCCATCTCTAGGGCTGGCTCTCAATCCACTGAGCTACCCAGCTGCCTCCCCCCCTGTGGTTCTGCAGTTTACCACAGTTGATCTGTGTGGCCATGGGTGAGTCCTTTAATCACTCTGTGTCCCTTCTCTGAAAACTGTAGCTCATATTTGAGCTACCTAACTCAAAGGAATGTTGTGAGAAAAGTGCTTATGCAAATATGGACTTTTATTATAATTATATCATTGTTATTAATTTTATAGAAATGAGGCCTACATTCCTGAATTGCTAGAGGTCTGCAAAGGCTTTCCTCACAAAATCTTAGGTAGGATAACATATATAAGCATATATGCTGCATATATACTTATATATTATAACATATATTTGTAGATATGCACATGCATATATATGTATGACTTATATATGTTATAACGCAGAAGTATATAATACATATATGCATATATAATTTATATGTAAGTTATAATATATAAGTATTTAATACAAATATACTTGTTTAATGTGTTATAAATATACACATATATACTTATATAACATATATAAGGTATAAAATATATAAGTATATACACCTATATTTGCATAACAACATATATATGTATGTGTTTACTTATATAACTTATGTGTTGTATATGACTATATAGACACATGTACTTATATAACACATATAAGTATATTTACATATATACGTGTATAACGTATGTGTAGGTTATAACACATGTGTGCATATACTTGTATGATGTGATATAACATATACGTATACCTATATGCACCTATGAGTTATAACATGTATGTACGTGTATACTTATTTATGTTGTGATGTGTATACATATATACACACATTTATATAACAATATATGTTATCACATAAGTATATAGATACATATACTTATATAAGGTATAAGATTAGACATACTTATATAACATAAAAATTATAATATATAAGTATAGACACATATATAACATCTATGTTATAACAGATATAAGTATATATACAGATATATACTTCTATAACATGTATATATACTAAGTATATCTGTGTACACATATACACACATATGTTATGCTTCCTGGATTTTTGTGAAGGAAGCCTTTGCAAACATAAAGACTATATCCATGTGAACTGTTGTTATTATGGCTTGTTCAGCTGGGAGGGAATTGCCAATAGGCACCCAGGAGGGACAGCAGTGTGAGGTTAAGGGGAATGAGATCCCACTTGCCTTCTTCCAGGGCTCTCTCTGTCACTTGCTCCTGGGCTGACCCTTGGTAATTCAGTCATGTGGTCCTTAGTTTCTTCATTGGTCAATATGTAAAATAATCTCTGTCCTGTCTCCTGTAGGGCAGCTAGGTAGTCCTGGGGAAAGAGTACCAGGCTGCAAGTCAGGAAGTCTCCTCTTCCTGAGTTCAAATCTGACCTCAGACACTACTAGCTGTGTGACCTGGGGCAAATCACTTAACCCTGTTCGCCTCGATTTCTTCATCTGTAAAATGAGCTGAAGAAAGAAACAGCAAATTGCTCCAGTATTTTTGCCAAGAAAACCCCAAATGGAGTCATGAAGAGTTGCACACAACTAAAAAATAACTGAACAACCATCTATCTGCTGTTCGGGCTGTTTTGAGTGTCATATGTCATATAATAGCTGCTATATACATACTTATTCTCTTTCACTTCCCCCTTCTCCACTGGATGTCCCACAGGGATCTTAAACCCAATATGTGGAAAACCAAACTCATTAACCTTTTCCCAACCTTTCTCCTACTATTGATGGTGCCACCAAATTGTCCCATTCACCGAGACTCACAATCTCAGCATTATCCTAACTCACTTCCATTCACCTCAATGTCCAGTACAGTGTCAAATACTATAGTTTCGATCTTCATATTTATAGATCTCCTTCTCTCCACACATAACTACAATCCTGGTTGAGGCCTTTATCACCCCTCACCTGAACTAGCCTTCCAACAAGGACTCCCTGCCTCCAGTCTCTCCCAACTCCAATCCATCCTCCATTCAGCTGCCAAGCACATTTTCCTAAAGCATAGACCTGTCACCCTCCTCTTTCTGCTTGCTCTCAAGCACCAGTGGCTCCCTCTTACCTTCAAAATCAAATCACAGCTCCTCTGGCTGGCATTTAAACCCTTCCTAATGCATCCTTTTCTTACCTTTCTAGCCTTCTTACTCCTTTTTTCCTCCGTACACTCTAAGATTCAGCAACATGGTCTATGTGCAGTTCCTTGAAGACAGCACTTCATCTTCTGTATCTGCCCCTCTGCCTGGAATGCTCTGCCCTCTTCCCCACTGCCACTTAGTTTCCTTGACTTCTTTTAGACAGCTCAAATTCTACCTACTTCAGGGGCCTTTCCCAATCCTCCCAGATCCTACCGGCTAACCCTCTCAGATTGCCTTCCTTCTACTCTGTGTATATCTATCTGTCAGGCTATATGCATGTTGTTCTCCCCCTTAGAATGTAAACTTCTGAGAGAGAGAATTAAGTGATTATATAATATCACTTAATCAATGCCTGATGACTTGAGGTAAACCAAGACACCAGTATCATCCCCATTTTTTCTATGAGGACACGGAGGATGGTGAAGGTTGTGTCTTGCCTGTTCTCACACAGACATATAAGGGTCAGAGGCAGGATTCAAACCCAGGTCTCTCTTGATTACCATCTAGTAACTCATTGCTTCAGCCATAAGAGAATCAATATGGAAAGATTCTTCAAAACAAATCATGATGATTAAATTATTTTACCCTTACAATAACCTCAAAGCAGGAAGAAGAGTTTCCATTTTACAGATGGGGAAAAGTCCAGAAATACATCAGGTCCTCAGCAATGTCCCACAGCAACTTGTAGATGGGGGAAAGGGGGAACGCCTTGGAAAGTTGCTCCAAAGGGCTAGAAGTTTCTCGGTCACTCATTCTCACCCCAAACAAATCCTGCTGCTGCAGAAGCTTCCGCACTTTCCCTGTGGTTCTGGCTTCTATGTCCTGGATCTTTTTTGCCAGCTCCTGGTTGGTTATTGTGAGGGAGCCAACATGCTTTTTCAGTTCTTCTAGTGAGGCCCGCCTGAACTTAAGCATTGCCTGTGGGAGTCAGAAAAGAGAGGAAACAGAGTGAATTGAGACCCAGACAGTGTCACTGATGTCCCTGGGTTTGCTGACTGCCTCCTGAATAAAAAATTCTTTATCTGCAGTCAATGAACTATTTTTAAAAATTATTTTAATAATTATATTTTGATAGAACTAGTTTCCTTTGTTATTCTACATGTTGTGTTTTATACATTTAGAAAATTATCCAGATAAAGGGCCAGGGATCTGAGATACCAAAAAAAAGTTAAGAACCTCTACTAAAAACCATCCCTTGGGGCTGGTATTTTGTTCAAAGGATGCCAGGTAGTGACTAATGACTGGTGTTACCCTGCCCTCTTGTGGCCTTGAGTGGAAATTGTATTGTGATAGAGAAAAAGAGAGATCTGTCATTGCTATATAAAGAGCAAAACATATGCCTTTACTTTCTGGTTGGCAAAATTCCACAGAACATTAAGGCACTAGATTTGCCTAAAATTTTCCATCTGGGGGCAGCTGGGTTGCTCAGTGGATTGAGAGCCAGGCCTAGAGATGGGAGGTCCTAGGTTCAAATGTGGCCTCAGACACTTCCTAGCTGTGTGACCCTGGGCAAGTCACTTGACCCCCATTGCCTAGCCCTTACCACTCTTCTGCCTTGGAGCCAATACACAGTATTGATTCCAAGATGGAAGGTGAGGGGTTTTTTTTTCCCTCTGCTTCTTACCTCCTTCATGACAGGCTTATCACTTGACTCCTCACCCCTGCCTTGCTCTTGAATGCATTAATAACTTATTCTTCCTAACATTCAATATCCTTCATCTATAGTTTTCCCTGTATCCCTAATGTGTTTTCCAGGCTGAATCTAGAAACTCAAGTCACTGCTGTTCTTCCAAGTCCTCCTTATCCTGAAGAAGGACCCATGGTACAGAGTCCCTCCCCCA
Organism: Monodelphis domestica; assembly: GCF_027887165.1. NCBI lineage: Eukaryota > Metazoa > Chordata > Mammalia > Didelphimorphia > Didelphidae > Monodelphis > Monodelphis domestica. The sequence goes on from NC_077227.1 coordinate 409,766,938, forward strand.
AGCCTTCCAGGGCCCTAATGCTCTCAGTAGATCACTATTCCCTCCTGGTGACCAGCTATGCATCTCACTACTAGATAGTTTCCCCTGCCTTATCCAGTCAAAAAACCACTTACTTTGAGTATTTGGATGTTGGTTTGGATGTATTCTGGCTCCGTTTCTTTCCCAGACATCTTCTGTGAACTGTTCTTCCCTGGACTGCCAAAAGGCCCTGATGCTATAGACCTTCCTTGGAAAATGTCTAAGAGAAATCTATTAGTCAAAAATTGCTGAGTCCTCCAAGGTAGCCCCACATCATGCACTGGTAATGTAGGGCAACAGATAGGTCACTTGTTGGGCTAACTGGCCACTCACATCCTTTCTTTGTAGTATGTGGTAGGCAAGAAATAGTTCCCTTCCAAAACTACCTATGGAGCATTCTACAGGATGAAAGCAGAATGTTCATTATCATAGCTAACATTAAAATACGGTTTTAAGGTTTGCAAAGTGCTTTGCATGAGTTATCTCTTTTCATCCTCACAACAACACTACATTGTTTTTTAGTTGTTTTTCAGTCCTGTCTGAATCTTTATGATCCCATTGTAAAGACAGAATTACCTCTCCCTTTGTCTATTTTTAGTTAATCAAATCAAAAACTTAAAGTACAGGGGGGTAGCTGGGTAGCTCAGTGGATTGAGAGCCAGGCCTAGAGACAGGAGGCCCTGGGTTCAAATCTGGCCTCAGACACTTACCAGCTGTGTGACCTGTGAATTTTAAAAATCTCCATCTTGCTTGGTCTAACACCCAAATTTGTGCACACCCACACTACACGGGCATGTGCTAGTCAATAACAAATCAGAAAGAACTAACTGCCCACCTGGGCTGTCCCAAGCCAAGCTTGAGCCACCATTGGCACTTGTGAGGCACAAGAAGTGAGGTAGGGAACAGCCTCTGGAATTCCCTCACTTCCTGTGGACAGGGCTAGGCGGCAGGCAGTTCGTGCTAGGAGCTTGAGCAGAGAGGAGGCCCGCAGACAGCTTTCCTTCAGATTGGTCAGTGAGTCAAGGACTGATTCTCTTCTCTACCTTGGCCTTCAGGCCTAAACTCCCTCTGGCTCTGCCAGAAGGTTGAGTTAACCTTTTTCCCTTTCCTCTTCTTTCCTTCTCTCCCTCTCCTTTTTTCTTACTCCTGTCGTGACTAAACCACCATAAACTCCATTCTGACTTGAGTGTTTCATTTTAGGAATTTCATAGGTAAATTCCTTGGCCACCATAAATTAATATTATAACAATCTTCAAGGTGATTTTCCCTATAGCAGTTCCTGGGCAAGTCACTTGACCCCCATTGCCTAGCCCTTACCACTCTTCTGCCTTGAAGCCAATACACAGTATTGACTCCAAGATGGAAGGTAAGGGTTTTATATTAAAAAAAAAAAACTTAAAGTACCCCTACTTAGTAGCTAGCTAACCATTAGGTTAGAAAGCTCACAAGTCACTAGTTCACACTCCCAAAGGTCACAAGCACTGGCCCCTCTTGGGCAATGCTAGGCAAATTGAAAGACTGCAATTGGTTTCTGTGAAGAGGGGGAGGGACAGGAAATGATGTGGGGGGGGGGGAGGCATAAAAGAAGAGACCAACATGGTCCGGCCTCTTTGCTTCCTTGGTTTTGGAGAGGCTGGCTCCTTAGAGAGACTCTTCCCTTGGATTCTGCATTGGTGAGTAGAGCTGAAGAGATACACTTTTCCTTGGAGTCATTCTGTGTTGGTGGAATTCTGGCTAAGGACTACAGGGAAATCCTTGTGGAGATCTGGACTTGGATAAGCCTCTGCTGTGGACTGAGCCAGACTTCACCAGAGCAGCACTTAGGGCTGATAGGCTAGACCAGGTTTTGCCTCCTTCCTATATTTCCCACTTTCACTATCTCTACCTTGTTGTAAATAAAAGCTGCTAATAGTCATTTTTAACTTGGGGGGCTAATATTTTATAATCAGTGACCACTTTTATAACTCTCATATTGAGTCAAAACCTAAATTTAATTGTTATACCATTTGGAGTTTTCTTGGCAAAGAAAATGGAGTGGTTTGCCATTTCCTTCTCTAGCTTATTTTCTAGATAAGGTAACAGAGCCAAATGAGATTAAATGACTTGGCCAAGGTCTCACAGCTAATAACACGTTTAAGCCTCATAGAACCTGAACAAGTACTAGACTGTATATACCCACTGTAGGTGGCATGTTTTGGCAAAACATGGATTTCAGCATATGTGAAAGTGAGTGTAAACAACGCCTAACAAACAGCTAACTCTAGAATGCTCAGGCTGCCCTGGTGAAAGAGCTGATTTATTCCTTTTATATTAGTTCTCCCCGCTCATCTTCCTCCAGTCTGATATATCACCCTGTCATGATGTATATCTAGTAGTCTCATCTCTGTAACATTTTGGAACCACTCACTGGATGGAGCTCTGGTTACCCTTTCTCTTCAAAGGACATGAAGAGTCTCCCCTCTATTTCCAACCCAGTCTCAGTCATTCTAGGAAAAGGAAAAGGGCTTTAGCGTCACTCAAAGGTACCATGTACCTCTGCCCACCTAATCCAGCACTAATCTTCTTCTTTGATTTCTGCTTTTCTGAAGCAACATCGCCTTTAATATCAGGCAGGTTGAATGTGGGCCTCCTCTTTGTCTGCTGCCAGCGGTCATAATCCTAATTTCCAGAAGGAAAAAAAAGCAATCAAATAAAGTATCAATCATCCCATCAAAAAGTATCTCTATGTCCAGTTGAAGGCTAGATGCTTTGCTGGATACAAAGAAGCATCGGACATAACCCATTCCTTCTGTCAATCCAGGAAAAGAATGGCAAGGGAAGTGGCATCTTCAGAGCTAGGAGTCCTACTAATCATTAAATAAATCCCCCTCTTTTTACAAAAATTATCTCAGCTCTAAAGCTAGGAAGGCAGTCAAGTCTTGAAGCCTAGGCTTTTGACACTAAACTTCTTCCCATTACAACAATGCATTCCACCAACCCCACTCATGAAAAAGTCATAAAGAGTCATCAAGGGCTGACTCCTGCTCAGGACTGTATATGAAGATTCAGAGAAAGCTCAGGGAAGCCTTCCTGGAAGAGGCAAGGTGTAAGGGGAATCTAGTGGAGCCTGAAGTAGGGATAAGGCATGTGTAGCCTTTAGATAAGGAGGACATTTTAGGTAATAATGGGTGGCACGTGGCATGGTAAATGGGGTGGGTTGTGATTTTTGGGGTTCAGAATTGGGGGCAATACAACCTGCCTGGTCATTACCATTGGACCACTCCACAGCAGTCATCCCCTTACTCCCAACTCACCTGGAGCTGGAATTGGGGAGTCTTAATGGTGAAGAGACTTTTCTTTCTGAAAAGAGCAAAAGAATCCTATGAGACAATGAATTGTCCCATGCATCAGGCTATTCTCAAAAAAAAAAAAAAAAAGACTGCTCTTTCCCAGGAAGAAACTGGAATTTCAGGCTCACGGAGAGGATTCAGGATTCGAACCCTTGTTAAAGGGAGACTGAAGAGCCTGCGCGCCATCTTGTGGCCGAGGGCAGACAGACAGACAGAGATTGTGGGACAGGGGTCGGGAGTGAGGCCATGCGCATGCTCCTTTTCGCTCTCGCCTCTCCCTGGAATATAAATATGAATAAGAGGATGGAGCTGAGAATGAGGCTCGGCCGGGAGTATGCGCTCTACCCCTGGGTGGAACCGCGGTTGCCAAAGTGCACCTAAGGGTAGCCCGGGCTTTGGGGGCCGAGGTAAGAGAAATTAGTGTGTACTCTTCGTTTGTGCGCTCGCCCACGAGCGCTTCTCCTCCCCAGGTTAGAACGTAGCGGGGGACCGTGAGGGATGAGGAAAGCAGAGGCGGCCCAGAGCTCGAGGGGCAGTGATAATGGAGGCGGCTTCCGCTCGCTCGGAAGGCTTGCTAAGCAAGTGGAGGACCAGCAGGGTGCCGCTTTGCTCACTTTTCCGGAGGCTGCATGGCGCAGGCTCTTCCTTCCAAGCGTTGCCACGGTTAGCTGACGTTTCCAAGGAGACAGCACCAGCGCTAAGGGGCGCAGAATGGGACTTGCTGAGCCAAGGGCGCAACGCCCCCTCCCCACCGCACCCCAAGCGCCGTTCTCCAGGCTCCAGACATTTTCTGAGTATTGACCCCCATCCCAAACACCCCAGCTCCAGAGCCATAACGGGGAAATTTTGCTTCTAGAAAGGAAAGGGGAAGACCGAGGAAAAAGAAACAAATCATAGGACGGATCAGCTGGCGTCTTCCAAATATTTATTAAGCACCAGCTTGGTGAAAGACCATGTTTCATTTTATTCTACCTAGGAGCAGAAGGAAACCAGGGAATATTCTTTTTCATTTAATTAATTAATTTAGAATATTTTTCCATGGTTACATGATTCATATTCTTTCACTCCCCTCTTCCTTCCCCTATCCTGTAGCCAATGAGCAATTCCACTGGGTTTTATATGTATCACTGATCAAGACCTATTTCCAAATTATTAATATTTGCAATAGAGTGATCATTTAGAGTCTACATCCCCAATCATATCCCCATCGAATCATGTGATCAGGCAGTTGTTTTTCTTCTGCATTTCTGCTCCCACAGTTCTTTCTCTGGATGTGGATAGTGTTCTTTCTCATAAATTCCTCTGGATTGTCCTGGATTGTCATTGCTGCTAGTAGAGGAGTCCATTACATTCAATTGTGCCACAGTGTATCAGTCTCTGTGTACAATGTTCTCCAGAATCTGAAAGGTTCTGCTTCTTTCACTCTGCATCAATTCCTGGAGGTAGTTCCAGTTCACATGGAATTCCTCCAGTTCATCATTCCTTTCAGCACAATAGTATTTCATTATCAACAGATACCACAATTTGGTTCAGCCATTCCCCCAAATGAGTTTTCTTTCTCATAAATCTCTCAGAATTGTCCAGAATTGCCACTAATGGAGAAGAAGTCCATTACCTTCGATTGTACCACAATGTATCAGTCTCTGTGTACAACATTCTCCTGGTTCTGCTCCTTTTGCTCTGCATCAAATCCTGGAGGTTTTTCCAGTTCACATGGAATTCCTCCACTTTATTATTCCTTTGAGCACAATAGTATTCCATCACCAACATATACCAAAATTTGTTCAGTCATTCCCCAATTGAAGGGCATCTCCTCATTTTCCAATTTTTCGCCACCACAAGGAACAAAGCTATGAATATTTTTCTACAAGTATTTTCCCTATTATCTCTTGGGGTACAAACCCAGTAGTGGCATGGCTGGGTCAAAGGGCAGGCATGGGAATATTCTTGAGTGAGAGGAAGGCAGGACCAGACAGGCTTTGGGGAGATTCTTTTGTCCACTATGTGGAGGATGTATTGAAGAGAAGAGGAACAAAGAGTTCATTTAGGAGGCGGTAGTATAAGTGGGGATGGAGCAGAAAATTGACCTCATATATCCCTTCTATTCATTCTTCATCCAAGATTTAGAGCTGACAGTCATAACCCTTTCAAAGTCACAACTGCCTCAAGGGAAGCAGAATAGACATCTCCAGCCTCTTCTCCTCCCACTCTTCTCTAAGAGAGACTTTCATTTCTGCCAGGAGATAAAGCAGGAAGTTGAAGCCAGAGGCTACTCTCTTGTCCTCAAAAAGTCAGGATATGGGGGCAACTGGGTAGCTCCCTGGATTGAAAGCCAGGCCTAGGAGGTCCTGGGTTCAATTTTGGCCTCAGACATTTCCTAGCTGTGTGACCCTGGGTAAATCACTTAATCCTCATTGCCTAGCCTAAGTACTCTTCTGCCTTGAAACTGACACTTGATATTGATTCTAAGATGTGTTTAATTAGAATTTTGAACCTCGGATTTCTCTTTCCCAGCTTCCCATGTTCCTTCCTACATTATGTATTAACATAGGGAGGATATAAGTTTTGTGCAGCTCTGCCCTTACCCTCTCTCTTCTCCTGGGAATGGGCTGTGGAAGCTGGGAGTTAGTGCTTGGCAGGAAAGTTTACCGACGTGTCATTTGGTTTTGTTGTATTTTTTCCACTTCAAGTGATTACTAATAAACCTTATAAAATATAATACTTGGAGTTATCAGATATTAATTTAAATTTTACAGATAGAAGGTAAGGGTTAAAGAAAAAAACTACACCTGACCTGACAGAGAGAGAGTAGCTGACTCCAACATCCCGGAATCTGGTATCTTCAGTGGCAAATGAACCACATTTGCCAGAGGAACTAAATATTGGCAGTCCAGCCTCAACAATTTTTATCTTCCTCAATGTATATGAGTCTCCCCACCTCACACACACTCACATTATTGCAATCAGTAAGGTGCCCTCTACAGTCTATAATGTCTTATAGCTAAGCCTTGCTTTTTTCCTATTCTGGTTATGGCTCTGACTCTATACTTCAGTTATTATGCTGTATTGGTGTGCCCACTGAAAAAATACCTTCCACTTCTCAACCTCCCCAGATGCTTCCTCTTTTCAGGTGCTCCCACCTTGCTCCCTGCCTTCAGCTCTATCTCCCAAATGCATACTTTATTCCTGAACTCAGCACCCTCCAAATACATCTCTTGGTTTGGTGCCTGCAAAACACAAATCTTACTCTTTACCTCCCCCTCAAAAAAATTTGCTTTTCCCTACTGCTCGAGTTCCTAAAACAATTCCCCTGCCTAATACCAAATACCACTAGACCTTGACAAAAAGGCTAGATGGCACTTTTCAGTGCAGGTGGCTAAATGAGGGAGATTTCAACTCAACTTCTTTTCTTTGGTATATAGGGAGATAAACTATTTGAGGTATCAGCAATGTTAGGAGGCATCCTAGTAGAGCAGAAAATGTGTATTAGCTGACCCAGACTCAAATCAGTTACATCCTTTGCTAGCTATGTTCCTTGGATAAATCAGTTCGCTGAACTTCAGTTTTCTCAGCCTTAAAGTAAAGCGGCTAGTCTAGATTATCTCTCAGATCTCTTCTCCTCAGGCATCCTATTGCTACTTTTTGTCCATTTCTTCATTTATAAAACGGAGATAATACAGCAGAAAGTATTTGTGGTATCATAGATAGAGAGCTATGGCTAGCTTCAATCAGGAAGACTTGGGTTTAAGTTCCATCTCTGACATATATCTTTGAGAAGACCTTGAACAGGTCACTTAATCTCTCAGTGGCCCAGGCAACTCTCCAGAATCTATAAATTACCAAAGATGCTGATCTGCCTTAGTGAATAGAGTTTTCACACTAGGAATTCCCTAAGGTGAAATCCCAGACCACACACACACACACACACACACACACACACACACACACACACACACACACGTACTACCTGCTTCAGCAAGTTATATTTTTTTTAAAAAACTGTCCTGTATACCTTAAAATGCTATGGGTATGGGATGTGGTGTGTTTAGGAAAACATTTTTTATATTTTTCTTATTCATTCATTTTAGAAAGCATTTGTGTAAGGTTTTGTTTTTCTTTCATTCCCATTTGGGATTTGGAGGTTTCGAGGTAGGAGGGAGAAATGGCAGACTGAAATATATATATATATAGATATATTTCATATATCTATATATATGTATAATTTATATAAACTAAAGACTAATGCTATACAAAAAAGAAAGCAACTATGATCAGTGCTTGGTTGAATTGGTTTGCATTGTCTTAGGCTTTAGTTGGGTTTTTTTTCAGTACCTTCTTACTGTTTTACTGTTAACTTTTTTTTCTTAATTAAAGATTTGTTTGGGTATTTTACCAAGTTTATGTGGTTTGCTATGGTTTTGACAAGTGGTTTGCTTTAAGACCATGTACAGGAATCCCAGTTCATCTATTGGATTTCCCCCCCATTCCCTCCCCCTTCCCTAAACAGCCCTCTGTATTCTTCTTCTTTTCCTTCATCTTTCAAACAAAGCCCAAGGATGTTGATTCAAAATATTTTGGGAAGAGCACTAGGTTGGGAACCAGAGTACCTGGGTTCATATTCTGGTTCTGCTGCCCTCCGGGTGACCTGTCTCAGCTTCCTCTGTAAACATCTCATTACTTTTGAGTTGGAAGTGACCTCAGAGCCCATATCTAGTCCAGCACCCTTATTTTACAGGTTAAGAAACTTCAGGCCAGGGAAATTATGTAAGTGACTTGCCTATGGTCACACAGGAGTTGGGCTAGACTAATTTTATATTCTTCTATATCTCTTAATTCTGCAAAAACTAAATTGTTCCATGGCCCAAATTACCCTTTCTGGATTTCTCTCCTGTTCCATGCCACTCAAATACAGATAAATTAATGTAATAGCCCAGGTCCTCAGGTAACCTGTTTATAGTAGACATGCCTAACTCTACACGTGCCCCAACCCCACCCATTCCTGCTTCCCCCCACAAAAACAAAACAAAACAAGAAAGCATGTTTTTAAAGTGAATATTTAATTAGGATACACACACACAACTTAGTTTGGTTCTCATTTGTTACAATAATCTAAAACTAGTATGACTTCTAGAACTACCCAAAACTGCCTCTCATTTACATTTGCATCTCTTGGAGTAACACATCTGAGTGCAGGAGCACTTTATCTTCCCCTCCCTCCCACTGAAGGCTGTGGAAGAGAGAGAAATACTGAAGAAAATACAAGGACTGGATTTGCAGTGATATCTCATGCAAGAAGGAGATAGAACTCTGGCTGCCAACAGGGAATGGGATTGGAATCTCCAGCTAAGAAAAGGAGGTGAACAGTTGGGGATTCAGCTTTTTCCCTTTTGAACTGAGGAAGAAAGGAGCAATTCTCACTGTGATTATCTGGCTACAAAATCCCTCATTGAACAGAAGAGATCCAGACTAACCATCTGTCTTATAATGGTTGGATAGAGACTTTTTCCCTTTGGAGAAGGCAATAGCCTATCTACCAGATGATTTCCTTCAAAACTATATCTCTGACTCAAGAAAATACATCATCTTAAATACATAAAGATCATAAGGTCTAATGGGACTTAGTCCCTAGACTTGAGCTTCAACCCTTGAAAAAATCTAGGTAGAAATATAGATCAGGTACTTCCTGTTCCCTCTTTCCTAACCTATTATACCAAAACCCTCCTTTAATAAATAGATCTTTTAATAACTGAGAAACCAGATATCTTCTTCAATGTACTAAGGGGATCATAGATACAATCAGCTAAAGAAGAAAATAGTAACAGAGATTGAAGGGAATTTTCTCTTACCCTTCAGTTCTGGTAAGATCCAACTCCATTTTCTCTAGGACAGCTCTGCCTGGGAGGGAAGTGGTGTTCCTCTTTATTTGAACCCTCCCTCTCAGTTACCTATCAAGCTTTGATTCCTGATCCCCTGCTAGTACAAGGCTATTTGGATGCTATCCAGGGCAGTGCTTGCTCTTTCTGGAGGGTACTGCCCATAGTCATTAGATTTGGGGAATAATTAAAAAATTGGCTCCCCACAAAACTCTGCTTCAGCACATTGTAATCTGGCCAAATTTGTATGGTTTTTTCTCTACCGAACTTAAATGCACAACTGGTGTCCTGGACTCTTTACTGTTTTATCATTTTGGAAGCCTGGATAAGCAAGCTGCTGTGAATTTCTGTACAATGTCTTTATCATGTTTTTTTTTATCATGACCTTGTGACAAAGAGTACAAGTAATCTCACTCTATAGTCCTGACTTATGACCAGGCATCACACCACAGCTTTCATGGCTGTAACAGCCTTGCTCAAAGAAATGGCAGATATTCAGGCATTCTTTCTCTTGGAAAGTCTGGATTCCCTTTGGTAGGAGTGATTTATGCAATCACTTCAAGATTTGCCTCAAAGTGCTCCCCAGGATTCTACTGTCACATCCAGTATCACTGCCTTCATCTTGTGGACCCCGAAGACTATTCTCCAACTGCCTTTCAGATCTTCCTCTATTCTTGAAGTGAGTGACAACTTCCTTCAGTAACTTTGTAGTAGCCAGGCCAATTTTGGCTTCACAGCCAAACTTTGCTTCGTAGGGATTTCTTCAGATACTTTCCTGATAGGCTCAATTTCTCATCATCTGAATTACCTGATAACCCTCAGTAGGGTGTTTTGGGTCTGCATCTAGGTGAGTCTTTAATGGGTTCAATGACTTGCCTCTGGCTGACTTCAGAAGTATTGGTAAGTTGCATCAGTGAAGTCAGCTTCTATATTGAGAGTTCTTGATATTGATGAAATCACTGGTCTGCCCTCTCCCTTTCCCTATGGTTTGAGAGTCCCTGGCATTTTCATGATCAAGGGAGTGACATAATAAAACCTGTGTTTGACAACATCCCTTTGGTAGTAACATCTCTTTGGCCACTCTATGGAGCATGGATTGGAAAGGGGAGAAAGTGGTGACAGAGAAACCAATTAGGAGGCTACTGCAATAGTCTAGGGGAGAGGTGATGACCTCAACTGAGAATGGTGGCTCTGAGTGGAGAAAAGAGGATGGAGTCAAGATAAAATCAACAAAATTTGGCATCTGTTTGGAAATGAAAGGGAGGTTATGTGCTACAACGGAGTCAGAGAACAGGCTCAAATCTTGCCCCTAATACTACCTGTGTATAAATGTTTCTTCTTGTGGTGTGTCCTGCAAATCACAAAACCTCCCTGGACCTCACTCAGAATCCTTTTCTATAAAATGAGGGTGCTTGATTCCCAGGGTCCTTCTAGCTCTGGTTCTTGGATCCCCATAAGAGGAGGAGAGTGAACAGCTCACTCTACTGTCAGACAACAGTCCTATTTGGAAGTTTTCCTTAGACTGAGCTCAAATCTGTCTCCTAGACACAGCCTCAGTTAGTCCTAGACCTGCCCTCTAATATGACTCATCCTTCTTTTACATGAAAACTCTTCAGATATCAGAAAACTCATCCCAGAGCTGGGAGGGACATCAGGAGACCAATTTGAACAGAGATCCCCTCTACAGCACCTCAGATGAGTAGTCATGAACTACTTCTAACCAAAGACCTTCAGTGACTGGAAGCCCACTTCCCAAAGTAGCTTTACACTCTGGGGTAGCTCTAAGTAAGGAGGGTTTTCCTTTGAATTGAATTGAAATAACCTCTCTTTATTTTACTCCCCACCTCTCCACCTCACAGAGCTCCCCTGGGCTGGACCTACTCTCTAGGACAAACCAGAACAAATCCAATCCTTACCCATATGACAAAACCCTTCAAATATTTGAATCTTTGCCTACCGTGCGGGAACTAAAAGGAAGGGTTCAGAGTAGGAGAATTTAAGGAACCAAGGAAAGGGAAAAGGTTTCTCATTCTGTCTATGTCTCTGTCTCTCTGTCTCTGTCTCTCTGTCTCTGTCTGTCTGTCTGTCTGTCTGTCTGTCTGTCTGTCTCTCTCTCTCTCTCTCTCTCTCACACACACACACACACACACACACACACACACACACACAGTTTTCTTATCATAATCCCAAAGGATTTATGAGGAAAATTCTCTTCACCTTTAAAGAAAAAAACTGATTGAATCTGAATGAATGCAAATTGAAGCAAAACATTCTTCATGGCATGTGTGTGTGTGTATCTTCTGCCACAACATGACAAATATGGAAATATAACTAATATGAAATTGTTTGCCTCTTCAGGAAGGGAAGATGGAAGGAAGGGAGAGAGAGAATGGGGCAAAATGTTAGAAAACAAATGCCAAAAATTGTTTTTACATGTAAGTGCAAAAAATAAAATATTACTGAAGGAAAAAGTAAAATAATTTTTAAAAGAATAATCTCTTGTCTCTTCCTATCCAAATCCTCCCCACCTTCGCATCCCATCTTCTCCCAAGATAGCCTTTTTTTAAAAGCCCTTACCTTTTGTCTTAGACTTAATCCTAAATACTGGATCCAAGGCAGAAGAGGAATTAGGGTTAGGCAGTTGGGAGTTAAGTGACTTGCTGCTCAGAGTCATGCAGCTAGGAAGTATCTGAGGCTAGATTTCAACCCAGAACCTTCCATCTCTGGACTTGGGCCTCAATCTGCTGAGCTACCTAGCTGCCCTGCAGGACAGCTTTTTTAAGCACTTCAACCCCTCTTAATTTCTCTCTTCTTTGAACTTCTACAACACAGTCTCTACTCCACAATTTAGCTTTTAATCATAGACTAGGCACAATTGTGTCACATCAGCTTCTGGAGGAAAGGGATAAAACACACACACACACACACACACACACACACACACACACACACACACACACACACACACAGAGTCAACTTTGGAACCCAGTCACCTGCTATATATACAGGGATCTCAGAGATCTCTTTTTTAAAAATTCTCCCCTAAAAGATTATTCATGTGCTAAACTGGTATTAAAACGTTCTTGCTTCAACAGGGAGAAAGAAAGAGAGGAAGTAATTTCACCCTTGTAAACTGTGACTGTGTAACTTCTAAAACAGAAATATGAACTATGAGAGCAGCAACAACCTTAGAAACCATCTAGGCCAATTCCTTTATTTTATAGCTGAAGAAGTTGGGGTCCATAAAAGGAATTTGCCCAAGAAGACATAGCTAGTAAGTAATAACTCGGCATTCAAACCCAGGTCCTCTCGACTCCAAAACCAGGCTCTTTCCTCTACAGCAGAGATAACTTTCATTATAGTTCTACCCATCAGCCCATCATTTCCAGCTGCCATTAAAAGAATTATATATTTACTATCTCCTTGTCTCTTTAACCTCTTCCCAGACCCTGCTCCATTTTTCCCAATTGCTTTTGCACTGATCAATCTCTTCCTGTGTACTGGTTCTTTCCCCTTAGGATATGAACATGCTCAAATTCCCCCCTTTCCTAAAAATAATCTTTCATCTCTGATACCCTCCCTACCCCACAATTATCTCCTCGGGCACTTTATGACAAATTTCAAATAGTCTACACATCCTATTTCTATTTTCTCACCACCCACTTATTTTTTCAACCCCTTGCATCTGGCTTCCACCTCCATCGTGCTGCTAAAACTGCTCTCTTAAAGGTTACCAAAGATAGCTTAATGACAAAAATCTATTGGACTTTTCCAAACCCTCATTGTCCTGGACTTCTCTTAAGGTAGACCCTGCTTACAAACCCCTCCTCCTTGGTGCTATCTTGGTTTCTGAGGTGGGATGGATAGAAGCCTCGTTTTTATTCTTTTATTTTCTCTCCTCTTCATTTGTTTCCTTCTATGGTTCCACTTTTTTCTCCAGCTCCCTAAACATAGGTATTTCCACAGGCTCAGTTTTTCAGCTCTCTTCTTGGTATGCTCTATCTACCCTTTTACTCCCTGAAGATCTCATCTACTCCTTTGGCTCCAAATTCCTCTTTGGAAGATTAACTTAAGCTCCTATGTGTTAAGCACTGTCCTGGGTGCTGAAAGAAAAAAAAGGCCAAGATGAAACAGTGTCTACCCTCCTGAGAGCTTGTATTTTATTGTAGTGATTGCAACATATTCATTAATGTTGAATCGCAATATTTTAAAAGTAAAATAATCCAGCCACATGGCTGGGGAATCTTGTGATGGTGTCTTTTTTGTATGAACAAAATCCTACCCTGTGATGAAATGAGGGAGTAATTGATGTCTAAATCCACTTCCTTTTTTGAAATATGCACCAATGGTAACTGTCAGAGGAGGTCCTAAGGAACTATCAGACCAATTAGAAAGAGGACAAAACTCCCTTTATAAGCAAGAGGAAAGGGGTCCCTTCTTTGTTAACGAACCATATGCATCTGTTAATAAACAATGCTCTTCTTAGAGAAATAGCCTTATGTGCTTTATTGATTAAATCCAAATGCTACATAAAGAAATAAGTGCAAACTATATGCAAAACAAATTCAAAATAATGTTAAAAGAACTAATAACTCAGGGAAATAGAAAAAACATTCTTGTAGGACCTGGTGGCAAGTTTTTTTCTTTTTTATGATAAATTAATTTAATTTAATTTAATTTAACCCTCCAATTACATGTAAAAATAGTTTCCAGCACATTTTAAAAAGAATTTTGAGTCTCAAATTCTCTCCATCCTCCCTTCTCCTCCCACCTCATTGAGATGGCAATCTGATATATATTTTACATGTGCAATTATGTAAAATATTTTCTCATATTAATTCTTTTGTGGGGGAAAAGGCAAACAAAAAAATTAAGAAAGTGATAAAAAGTTTGCTTTCATCTGGATCCAGACTCCATCAGTTCTCTCTCTCTGGAAACTGATGGCATTTTTTATCATGAGTCCTTTGAGATTGTTTTGGATCATCGTATTGCTGAGAAAAGCTAAGTTATTCACAGTTGTTCCATTATGTTCACAGTATTGCTCTCACTCTGTACAATGTTCTCCTGGTTATGCTTATTTCACTCTGCTTCACTTCATATAAGTCTTTCCAGATTTTTCTGAGCTCCTCCTGCTCATCATTTTTTACAGCATAATAGTATTCCTTTATAATTATATACTATATCTTACTCAGCCATTTCCAAATTGATCGTTGTCCCTTCACTTTCTGATTCTTTGCTTCCATGGAAAGAGTTGCTTTAAATATTTTTGTACATATAGAGCCTTCCCCTTTTTGCTTTTTATCTCTTTGGGATACTAACCTAGTAATGATATTGCTGGGTCAACGGGTATGTGCTGTTTTATAGCCCTTTGGGCATAGATCCAAATTGCTCTCCAGGATGGCTGAATCAATTTATAACTCCCCCAACAGAACATTAATGTTTCAATTTTCCCACATCCCCTTCAAGTTTAGTCATTTTCCTTTTCTATCATAATAGCCAATTTGATAGGTGTGAGATGATACCTAAGCATTGTTTTAGTTTGCATTTCTCTAATTAATAGTGAATTTGAGCATTGTTTTTTCAAGACTATAGAGAGTCTTAATTACTTCATCTAAGAACTGCCTGTTCATATCCTTTGACCATTTATCAATTGAAAAATGACTTGTATTTTTATACATTTGATTCATTTCTCTATGTATTTGAGAAATGAGGCTTTTATTAGAGATTTATAAAAATCCTTTGGACTATTATCACTACTGTGTATTACTCTCCATCCAATTCCCCAACCCCAGTTTAGTTTCTGATCATCCACCAATTTTCCCTCTTTTCTTTCAAGCCCCACTCTCTTCTCTTATCCTCTTCCCATTCTGCTTTCCTATAGAGTAAGAGATTTCTATACCCAATATTTGGTGTATATTCTCTCTTTGAGTGAATTCCAACGAAAGTAAGGTTCATGTACTCCTGTTCCCATCTCCCCCATCCCTCCTCCACTGTAAAATCTTTTATGACTCCTTTATGTGAGATTACTTATATCATTCTATTTCCCTGCCCCCTTCTCTCAATGCATTCCTTTTTCTCACTCCTTAATATTTCATTTTTTCATATCATTCCATCATATTCAACTCACACCCTTGCTCTCTATGTATACTCCTTCTAACCACTCTAATAATGATAAAGTTCCTAGGAGCTGCAAGAATTGTCTTCCCATGTAAGTATATCAGTGGTTTAGCCTTATTGAATGTCTTTTGATTTCTCTTTCCTGTTTACCATTTTATGCTTCTCTTGAGTCTTGTATTTGAGTGTTGAATTTTCCATTCAACTCTGGTCTTTTCACCAGGAATGTTTGAAATACTCTATTTTATTGAATAGCCATTTTCCCCTCTGAAGCAGTATGTTGAGTTTTTCTGAGTAAATGATTCTTGGTTGAAGTCTTAGCTCCTTCTGGAATATAGTATCCCAAGCCCTTTGATTCTTTAATGTAGAAGCTGCCAAATCTTCTGTTATTCTGACTATAGCTCCATGATATTTTAATTATTTCTTCTTGGCTGCTTTAATATGTTCTCTTTGACCTAGGAATTAAGGAGTTTGGGTATAATATTCATGGGAGTAATTCTTTTGGGATCTCTTTCAGAAGGTAATGAGTGGATTCTTTTAATTTCAATTTTACCCTCTGGTTCTAGAATATAAGGCAGTTTTCTTTGATAATTTCTTAGAATATGATGTCTAAGCTCTTTTTAAAAATAATTTCTTTCCAATAGTCCAATAATTCTTAGACTTTTCTCTCTAGATTTATTTTCCAGGTCAGTTGTTTTTCCAATGAGATATTTCACATTTTCTTCTATTTTTCATTCTTTTGACTCTGGTTGTTTCTTGATATCTCATATAGTCATTATTTTCCACTTGCCCAATTCTAATTTTTAAGGCATTGTTGTCTTAAGGAAGATTTTTGTACCTCCTTTTCCATTTTTACTTTTTAGAAAGTTCTATTCCTCAATGAATTGTTGTACCTCTTTTTCCATATGGCCAATTCTGCCTTTTAAGAAGTAAAACATTTTTGTATGTCTTTTTCCATTTGGCCAATTTTGCTTTTTAAAGAGTTCTTCTCTTCAATGGATTCTTTGTGCCTCTTTAACCTATTCTGTTTTTTAAGCTATTGATTTCTTCATTATTTTTTGTGCCTCATTTACCCAGCTATTGACTCTTTTTCCATGATTTTCCTGTATCACTTTCATGTATTTTCCCAATTTTTCTTCTACCTCTCTTATTTTAAAAAAATTCTTTTTGAGCTCCTCTATTAATTCCTTTTGTGCTTGAGAGCAATTCCTATTTTTCTTGGAGGATTTGGATGTAGCAGTATTGACTTTGTTATCTTCTTCTGAGTTTGAATTTTGGTCTTCCTGTCACCAAAATAATTCTCTATGTTGAGTTTCTTTTATTTGTTGCTTGCTCATTTTCCAGCCTTTTCCTTTTCATTTAACTTAAAAAAATGTTAAAGTTGGCCTCTGTAACTGTAACTGAACTCTGTAACTGAAGGAAGCATTGTTCCATCCCTCGGATTCTTTGTGCATCTACCTTCAGAGCTGGTTCTGAGAATCTATCTGCTTTCACTTCTTCTGAGGTGGTATTATGTCAGGAGAGGTGTGTTTAATACTCTTCTGGTCTGTGCTCTGTTCTGTGAATAACCCCAAGCACTCTTTTCCCTCTTGGAGCTGTGACTAGGGTCCCCTGCTCTATTGTGGCTGCAAGCTCTGGTGTATGCTAGCACTCCTCCTCCCTCTGAGACCTAGACCCAGTGACTCTGGAACATTTTGGGAAAAAGCTAAGTGGAATAGTTAAGTGGTTTAGGGCAGAGAGGCTATGAATAGAAAGTCATGTAGGATAGAGGGCTGAGTTTTAGAAGAGATAATTATGAGTGGAGGAGAGAGAACTTCTTAAAAGGCAGAGTTGAGGTGATTCCATGTGGGTTATAAAAATTTGTTTCTGGGTTCCAGACTACTGCTGGTTCCATATAGAGATTTGTGCCTCCATGAAGGGGATGCTTCCCTATCCTGCAGCCCTGTTCAACCTAAGGAGAAGGCTTGGAATCAGTTGAGACTTGGCTATATTTGATTATTCCTGCATCTTTTCACCATCACTCTCTTACCCAAAAGCTCTTCTCATCTCCCCACATTCTTGAACATTGACATTGGCATAATCCACAGAGTGGAATGTGTGGGACAGTTTAATGAGAACAGAAAGCTGGGAAAGACTGCCACAGACCAGAGTGAAGGAGCCCATTTCAGAAATCACTCCAAACCCATCCCCTAACTACTGCACCCCTTAACTACAGGCTCCCAGATAAAGCCAGCTGGAGTTCAATGCTATAGTTTCAACCAGACTGTGAACCTCTAGTTCCCTTCTCTGGGGCTTTGTCATGCTCAGTAGGGGTTTCCTTATTCACTCACATTTTCCTCAATCCTAGGAAGAAAGGCTCATCACTTATCTAAAGCGCTGTTGTCATAAGCCCCAACAACCCTCAACCATGGCTGGAGCTGAGCTAGGCACTTCTGTATGCCTGAGGTCTGGCATTGCCCCTTGTCTATTGCCATTTTGGACACTCCTCATTTATAACTTTTATACTCTGGCCCCCAGCCTCACTCTGCCTCTCTTTTCCCTGCTTCCCTATGGGACTAGAGTCTTTTTCTTAAAACCCTTGTATTGGTTCCAAGGCAGAAGAGTGGTAAGGGCTAGGCAATGGGGGTCAAGTGACTTGCCCAGGGTCACACAGCTGGGAAGTGTCTAAGGCCAGATTTGAAACTAGGACCTCCCATCTCTATGCCTGGCTCTCAATCCACTGAGCCACCCAGCTGCTCCCTAGAGCAGACCTTTTTTAACATTTCATTTTGTATCAATGTCAAGCCAGTCAATAAAACATGATTCCTTTGTTTAAAAAAAGAAAAAAGACCTGGATCTGCACCTAAAGCCAGGAAAGAGACCCCTGTAATCTCCTTCTGAACAGTTGACCAATCCCACCTTACCATCTGTGGCTGGGGGATTTAGAAGCCTTTGCTGCTGATTCAGCTTCCCCAGGCCTATTGCTGCAGTAGGGACTACCTTGGTGTGCTGCTTTTTGCTCTACTTCCATTCTGTTGCAATAAATCTTTCGTGCTAGTTTTCTAAGTTGTTTTGGACTGAAAAATTATTTCACCCCATCTTTTTCTGGGATATGCTGCTCCAGAGTTCTTTTTGCTCCATTATTCTCCAGCAGCTTTTTGGAGGGTAATTTAGTAGTGATCAGATGGGTCTGTCTGTCTTCCTTCTCCACCATCTTGGCTCCACCTCAGGAGGTGGCAACTTAATTAAGACCTGGAAGGAGCTAGAGGTTCCAAGAGGCAGAGATAAGGAAAGAAGATATCTTAAGCATTAGAATTAATCCTTAGAAAGACCTGGAGGCAGAAGATCCAATGCTGCATATGGGAAATAGTAAGTTTGTTTGTTTGGAACACAAAATGTATGAGAAGTAATTTTTGTTTAGAACACAGTTTGTTTGGAACATGGACTGTATGAGAAGTAATATATTGTACATAATAAACAATCTAGAAAATTGGGCTGGAAGCAACCTGTTAAGGACTTCCAATAACATCAAGAGGAATTTATATTTTGTCCTAGAGGCAATTGGGGAGGGGGGGCACTGAAGCTTTGTTCAATCCAAAATCTCTCTTAAATTTAGGATGCCTCCTGGACCATTCTGCCTGTTTACAGGACAAGAGATTTAGATTTAGAAGAGACCTTTAAAAGCCATCTAGTGCAACTCCCTCATTTTACAAATGAGGCAACTGGGATCCTGAGAGGTTAATTGACTTGCCCAAGATCACACAATAAGTGGTAGGGCTGGAATTCAAACCCAAGTCCTCTAATTGCATATCTAGCACTTCCTCTAGCTTAGGCTCCCTTCCATACCTAGATGTCTCAGGACCTCAGACTCAAAATGCCTAGCACTAAACTCTTCAACTCTCCTCCCAAACTTGTCCATTATTCTCAAGGTTCTTCTGTTAATAGTACCACCTTTCTCCCCTCAGTCACCCAAGCTAGAAACCTTTTTTTTTCTTTAAATAATATTTTATTTGATCATTTCCACCAAGCTAGAAACCTTTAAGTCATCTTTGATTCCTCCTTCTCTAGTCTTCCCATGTTTGAAAGTCAGATCCATTTTTGCCCTTTGCAGAACCTCAAAGGCCCATTCATAAAAGAAATCCCTACTATAAGATATCTTACAAGTTAACATTCACCCCATTTGAAGGTCCTTTTGGCAATATCTATGATGATTATTTTAGGTGGAATGGAATAGAAATCCTTAGAGTTGCACAAATACATCTATTTTAATTAATGCCAAACAATATCATGGTGGGGAGATTGGGGGTGGAGAATGGAGGGATATATAGGAAGGAAAGATATTTCCTCCCTGGAAACAGAAATGAAGGATAAAGTACTTTGCTAAACCAACTCCCCTTACAACATGACTCCTTTGTGGTCTAAGAGGAAGACAGATTGTGCCTGGGCTTAAAACAGAGCTGAACAAAGCTACCATGCCTGTCTATTTTTGACTTCATCAACATGGTAAACCTGGTAGGCTAGGCCCAGGGTGAGTGGTGTGGAGTTATCAACCTGGCCCAATGTTTTCTTCTGTAGGTCTTTGGCGGAGGCTAACAGGTGGCTTTCACCTGGGAAGAAGTCCAGTCTACTTTCACTATCCTTCCCTGGGTTTCCTGAACTCTCCCACAAGCTGAGGGGCAAGACCTGGAAAAGGCTTCCCCTACTAAAAGTATTGATACTGCATTGATAACATAATGTTGACCAGGTCAGATGAGGCCAAGGTGACAGAGCCCTGAGATTGGATAGTTACCAATTTGAGACTAGTAGAGAGAAACCAAACCTAATAAAAATTAGGGTCCCGCCTGCTCAGTCAAGCTTCAGGGAACACACAGTCTTTGGGGATATCTCAAATGATTCCAAATGTGGTATACAGTAAGCTATTGACAATCACTTTCCCACAATCTGAAAGGAAGCCCTGAGATTTATTGGACATGAGTTTTGTAGAATCCATATTCCCCATCTGGATGTCATGATGGTTCTCATTTATCAAGTCACCCACAAATCTACCTCTTGAGTGGAGCCCAGAAGAGACTGCAGCCCTGGAAGACCTAAAGCAGGCCATTCAACAATTTCTTTCCTTGGGTTCTAATGATCCCATGGAGCTTGTGTTTCTTTAGGTTTCTGTCTAAAAAAACCCAAGATGAATGGAACCTTTGGTGAGCACCTAGGGTAGCCAGATCAAACAAATACAAGGATCCTGGAGCCACAAATAACAAAATGCATCCAATTATTATACCAGTTTTGTTTATCTGGACCCTAGTTGCCACTGAATGACTATCATAGTGGATGATGATGATGATGATGATGATGATGATGATAGGGGCAGCTAGGTAGCACAGTAGATAGAGTACCAGATCTGGAATTGGGAGGACCTGGGTTCAAATTTGACCTCCACTTCCTTGTTTTGTGACCCTGGACAATTCACTGAACCCTATTTGCCTAGTCCTTGCCTTCTGTCTTAGAGTTGTTATTGAAAAAAAAAGTAAGGGTGTAAAAAAAAAAAAGCAGCTAAATTAGTAGGAGAATTGTAACACAACACCCCATGGTGGAGTTGTGAATTGTTCCAATCATTCTGAAGAGCAGTTTGGAACCATGCCCAAAAGACTATCAAATTGTGCACACTTTGACCTGGCAATACCATTACTAGGTCTATATCCCAAAGAGATGATTTTTTAAAGGGGAAAAGGACCATTTGTATAAAAATATTTATGGCAGCTCTTTTTTGTGGGCAAAGAATTGGAAAGCATGGGGATTTCCATCAATTGGGAAATGGCTGAAGTTGTAGTATATGATTATAATGGAATACTATTGTTCTATAAAAAATGATGAGCAGGGGGACAGCTGGGTAGCTCAGTGGATATGAAAGCAAGGCCTAGAGACAGAACACGTAGGTTCAAATCTGGCCTCAGACACTTCCCAGCTGTGTGCCTCTGGGCAAGTCACTTAATCCCCATTGCCTAGCCCTTACCACTCTTCTGCCTTAATTCCGAGGCAGAAGGTAAGAGTTTTTTGTTGTTTGTTTTTTTTTTAATGATGAGCAGAATAATTTCAGAAAAATTTATGAAGACTTCTATGAACTAATGGAAAGTGAAGTGAGCAGAACCAGGAAAACACTCTACACAGTAATAGCAATATTGTATGATGATCAGATGTGAATGGCTTAGCTATTATCAGCAATGCAAAGATCCAAAACAATTCTAAAGGGCTCAGTGAAAAATGCTATTCACTGCCAGGGAAAGACTGATGGAATCTGAATGCAGATTGAAACATTCCATTTTTCACTTTATTTTCTTCATGAGTTTGGTTTTTAAAATGTTTGGGGTTTTTTTTATTTTGACATGTATCTTCTACAACATGGCTAACATGGAAATATGTTTTGCATGACAGCTCATGTATAACCTATATCAAATTGCTTAACATCTCAGAGAGGGCTGAGGAGAAGGAAGGAAGGAAGGAAATTACCTGGAACTCAAAATGTTAGAAAACAAATGTTAAAAATTGTTTTTACATGTCATTGGAGAAAAAATAAAATATTACTGAACTGAAAAAAAACTAATGTTTATAGAGCATTGTGTGCTTTACAAATATCTAATTTGATCCTCATAATAAGCATGGGAGGTAGATATCATTCCCATTTTGTAGATGAGGAAATTGAAGTAAACAGGACTTGTTTATAGACACAAAGCTACTAGTGTCTAAGGCCACATCTGAACTCAGGTTGTTGTTGTTTTTTAAACCTTTACCTTCCATCTTAAAAGAAGTACTATACATTGGTTCTAAGGAAGAAGAATGGTAAAAGGCTAGGCAATGGAATTAAGTGACTTGCCCAGGGTCATACATTTAGGAATTATCTGCATTCAGATTTGAACCCAGGACCTCCAGTTTTTAGACCTGGTTATCTATCCATTAAGCCACCTAGCTGCCCTCTGAACTCTGGTCCTCTGGATCTCTTTATCTCCTGAGCCACTTTGCTGCCCTCAAATGGGCACTCTTTATCAAGGGTTGCTTATTATGAGTTAGGTGATACAAGATACAATAAGATAGGTAGGACATAGTTTAAATAGAAATGGACCGTTAGGACGAAGCTCCCTTGAATGCCTTGGGAATTAGGTGTCAGTGCACTTTAAGAGTCTGTAACTCGGCTAGAGTCCAGGGACTTCCCTTCAGGCTCCAATAGCCTACCTCCCCCATTGGCCCAATGGGCCCTTGCCTTTAAGGACCCAACTTCTGAAGTTTCCATTATGCCTGGTTTGCCAAGAGCTCAACCAGATGCCAGAGAGGCAGGCATAACTGGACTTCAGTGCCCAGAAATCTAGCAGGAAGGATACCTTGAGGGATGGTTATCCTCGGCAAGGCCTCCCAGTGGACTGAACTGCAGGCCCTATAGCTGGTGTGAGAGAGAGCTTTAAGGGACAGGAAAGACAATATGTGCATTTACACTGCTTCCTGGGCAGTGGTGACCAAATGGACTGGAGGGCTCTCTGTTCTAGCAGTTTCTTGGATCTGGTCTCTAGAAATATTTGCAGGATAAGGATGGGTCTGCTTTTAGACAGAATCCTGAGTTGATCCACATAGGTGTACTGGGTTTTATATGTATCATTGATCAAGACCTATTTCCATAGTATTAATATTTGCAATAGAGTGATCATTTAGAGTCTACATTCCCAATCATATGCTGGGTAGCATTATTATTATTGAGAGGTCACATGACGGAGGTGAGAAGCATCTCTGTCTAACTTTGGTATCTGTGAATTTACCTGGAAGAAAGTTATCATCACCCAGATAGGGCTCCCAAGGAGTAAGAGGGCTGACTGCTGGGATAGGACGATACAGAATGTCTCATGAACATACCCCAGGACAGGTAGCCTGCAAGAGGCTTGTGATCTCTTGGCTACTTACTGTAGATGACTTGGGATACAAATCTTGAATGTGGCTCAGTGGATTGAGAACCAGGCCTGGAGACAGGAGGTCCTGGGTTCAAATCTAGCCTCAGATACTTCTTAGCTCTGTGACCCTGGGCAAGTCACTTAACCCCATTGCTGGCCTTTACCACTCTTATACCTTGGAACCAATACATAATATTGATTTCAAGATGGAAGTAAGGTTTTTAAGAAATAAAAACTGTTTAGAAAAGGCAAAGAAGGAGAAGAAGAACAGACATTGGAAGATGGGGAGTGCAGGGCACATTTAAGAGGGGTGGTGAGTGGTAGCTCAGCTTGACTGAAGCCTAGCATGTATAGAAGGGAATCAGAAGAGATAAGGCTGGAAAGGTGGAGTGATGCAGATTGTGGATGTCCCTAGATACCTGCACCACAGAAGGCTGCATCAGCTAGAGAAAGCACCCTGGCATTTATCAGCTGTAGCTTTGGCCAGTAGGATGTTTTCTTCATTGCCTGGAATAATAACATCAACCCCAGCTTCCTCCTCAGGCAGCAGGGCTCCTCTTCAGTTCACTGTCCTGGGCAACCAACCACCTTGGCAACAGCAGTCCCTTCTTAACAACTGCCTTTCACCTTTTTGACAACCTCCCTGCCCAATGCCAAAAGAAGGAATTTGGATTTTAAAAATGTCCATACAAGGGAAGAGAAGGGCTCGGTTTCAGCTGGGCATAAAGAAAATAACTTGGGCAATGTTTACAGGTTGGGTTAGAAGGGCAGGGAGACCATTTAAAATGGTCTTTGAGTTTTCTATAGTCCAGCAAAAGGATATGACCTAGGGCAGCGATGGTGAACCTTTTAGAGATGAAGTGCCAGGCCTCACCCTATTGAGTGCCAGGTGCATCCTGCCTCACCCCCTTACCCCACACAGGGGAAGGAGGAAGCATTCCCATTGAACTACTTGGTAGAAGGGTGGGGGAAATGAGAAATGTCCTCATGGAGTATAGAGAGGGGGAGGGGAGTGGCCTCTCCAGCTCTGCAACCTGTGAGCCACCCACCTTACCTCCTGTGTGCTCCCATTGGCTGCTGGGCAGAGGGGCAGGGGATGTGGAAAAATGTCATCAGGCACAGTGGAGAAGAGGAGGGACGCAGCTCCACCAGAGGCCCTCTGCCTTTTAGTAATGAACTGGGGGGGGGGAATGGGGTAGAGAGAGCGGGGTGCATGCCCACAGAGAGTGCTCTTCACGCCATCTTTGGCACACATGCCATTGGTTAGTTTTCACTGACCCAGGGTAACAGCCATCAGAGTTGAAAAGGAAAAAGAAGTGATATACTACCAGAAAGAATCAACAGGAGGCAATTAGGTGGCTCAGTGAATTGAGAGGAATGCCTGGAGATTAGAGGTCCTGGGTTCAAAGCAAGCCTCAGATATTTGCTATGTGACCCTAGGCAAGTTACTTAACCCCCATTGCCTAGTCCATACCTAGTCTTCTGCCTTGGAACTAACAAATATAAGAAGAAAGGAAGAAAGAAAGAAAGAAAGAGAGAGAGAGGGAGGGAGGGAGGAAGTGTGAATCTTAAAATTTCTCAGACTTGTGAATATTAAAAATTCTCAGACTCTACCTTAGAACATTTGGTTAAGACCATTCCCCATTTTAAACAATGAAGGTACTTGATCAGGAATGTGAGAACTCTAACCTTACTCCACCCATACTTAAGCATACTTTAGGGGAAGATAAAGTGGTGAACTCCTTACTGAACAATGAAAAAGTACTTAACCCATACTTATAGTGAGGCCAAGCCCTTAAGCTAGGTCTATTTTTAGATCTAATACAAAAAGGTACTAAGTACCTATGAAGGTCAAATTAATCACTAAAAGATCAGGCAACTTGCAAACTTGCAAGGGACAAGCTTAACAAAAGAGGTATGAAGTTTAGTCTACTCAGGTGTGAATTAAGAATGGTCAGTCCTGTGAAAACATCTACTGTGATTGGTAGATGTGAGAACTTAGGGGAGGTGACATAGGAGAAAATTTTCTTTAAAAGGAGTCCAGAAGGCCTCTGAAAGGGGGGCAACTTGCCAAAGCTGAATTAGAGGGCTCAGTGGCTGAAATTAGTTGAGCTGAGGAGCTGAACTGGTGGGTCTCTCTGAACACTAGAATCTTGCCTGGGACAAATTTTGTGGTGAGTGGATTAAAGACTGACTGATCTCTCTCTTAAGGCTTAAGCCTAGGCTGGCCTAGCCCTTCTCTCATTATTTCCTCTTACTCTCTCTCTCTCCCTTTCATTAATTCCTTAATTGTATTAATTAAAATTTCCATAAAACCCAGCTGACTTGGGTATATTTAATATTTGGGAATTTTCCCATGGTGACCACTATATTTTTTATTTGAAACCATATTTTCACAGTCACAGTTTAAGGCAACCACTCTTTTAACTGACACAGTTAAAGGAAGGAAGGAAGGAAGGAAGGAAGGAAGGAAGGAAGGAAGGAAGGAAGGAAGGAAGGAAGGAAGGAAGGAAGGAAGGAAGGAAGGAAGGAAGGAAGGGAGGGAGGGAGGGAGGGAGGGAGGGAGGGAGGGAAGGAGGGAGGGAAGGAGGGAGAGAGGGAGAGAGTGAAAGAGGGAGGGAGGGAGGGAGGGAGGGAGGGAGAGAGGGAGAGAGGGAGGGAGGGAAGAATCCACAGCATTTGGCAAATGATTAGATGTAAGGGTGGTGGGAGAAGAGAACAAAGATGATTTCCAAGGAAAAGTAGACAATCATGGCAGCAACAGAAGAAGGGAAATTAGGAAACCTGATTTCCTTTTTTGACAGTTACTAAGATGGAGGCAATTCCATAATAGTTTATTTGGCTTTCAGCAAAACTTTTGACAAAGTATCTCCCATTATCTTTTTGTAGAGATGAAGATATAAACTAGAGGGTTTTAAAAAAATTAGATAGATTCAGAACCAGCTGATGGCCAGATTCAGAGAAATGGTTAATGGTTCAATGTCAACATGGTGGAAGATTGCCAGTAGAATACCCCAAGGATCTACACTTGGCCCTGTGCTAGTCAACATTTTTGTCAACTAGGACAAAAGTAAGTTTATCAGATTTGCAGATGACACCAAGCTGGGAAAGATAGCCAACATTCTCAGGCTACAACACTGGTCTGAATATAGTAAGATATATTTCCATAGCAATAAATGGAAACCCCTCTCTGCAACTTCACCAATACAAGATGGGAAGGCTTGGTTAGATGGCAGTATGAAGAAGTTCTGAGCATTTTAGTGAACTGAAAGGTTGACTTGAGACAAAAGTGTGGTGTAACAGCCAACAAAGTCAATGCGATCTTGGGCTACATTAGAAGGGGAGCAGTTTCCAGGAATAAGGCTAGTCTCTCTGCATTCTATCCTGGTTAAAGCACATATAGAATGTTAGATTCCCTTCTGGGAGCCACTCTTTAGGAAAATCACTACTAACATAGTATTCAGAGGAGAGCAGCCAGAATGGTGAAGGGCAATGAGACCAGGTTATAGGATGATTAGTTAAAGGAACTAAGGGTTTTTAGCATGAAGAGAAGACTCAGGAAGATGTGATAGCCATATCCAGGTATTAGAAGGGCTATTTAGTTGCACAAGGGCCAAACCAAGGGCTTCTGCCCCAAGATAAATTGGGGGGTAGGGGGAGTTGCAAAGAGGCCAGTTTAGATTTGGTGTCAGGAAAAATTTCCCAACAATTAGAATTATCCAGAAGTGGAATGTACTGCTTTAGGAAGTCAGGCGGAGGTGAGGGGTGAGGGGCATGGATTTGTGTGTTTTCCTTCCTTGAAGGTCATCAGGAAGGGTCTAGATTACCACTTGTAAAATATGCTGTGGAGTAGGAACTCCTTTAAGTATGGATTATAACAGATGCATACATGGGTCCTCTCCAACTATACAATTCTGTGATTTTACAAATGAAGAAATTCAGGGTTTTTGAACTTGAACTCAGTACTTCTGATGCTTTCTCATAATCCTGTGAATTTGGGCATCAAGTGAGCAGGAATTTCATCTTGAAGGTGAGATTTGAGCTTGATCTTGAAAGTTGGCTCTTCAGTGGAGGAGAAGGAAGGAGGGACATTCCAGGCAAAGGAGACTATTTGAGCAAACAGGCCCCAGAGAGAGTCAGTAATTTTACTATGGTCACATGAGTAACCATGGCAAAGGGGGATGGAATGAAACCAATGTTTTCATAATTGTTTTTCTAAAATGAACAATCTTAGAATTGATACTAAGTATTGGTTCCAAAGTAGAAGATGGGTAAGGGCTAGGCAATGGGGGTTAAATGACTTCTAGCCCAGGGTCACGTGGCTGGGAAGTGTCACATTTGAACCTGGGACTTCCTGCCTCTAGGTCTAGTTCTCCATCCACTGAGCCACCCAATTTCCCCCAGGAAAATTACTTTTTAACTCCAACAAAAATATGTTAGTTCCTACCTAGAAATATAAGATACAGAAATGTGGTTTCACATGCTACTCTGGCCTATGCCTCTCTTTCTCTAAACTTCAGATGATGAACACTAGATTTGGACTTAGCTGAATATGTTCAGTGATTCACCCACTGTCAGTGATCTCTAAAAGCTCATGAAGAAGAACTAGAAAAGTGCAGTCCAGATTTTCTAAAAAGACCAAGGAGTATCCTCAATAAAATATAGGCAGTAAGCCTGAGTTTGATTTCTGGAAAAGTTCTAAAATCCCTCACAAAAGAGAAGTTTGAAAAGGAACCAATGAACACAGAGTGGCAATATGGTTTCATCAAGAACAACTCAAGAAGTGATTCAAATGTATAAGAGCCATTCCCCAGCAGATAAATGATCAAAGGATATGAATAGGAAGTTCTCAAGGGAAGAAATGCAGGCTCTACAATCATATGACGAAATGCTCCAAATAACTCATAATTCTCAAACCTTTTAATCCCCAAAACCTTTTGCTCTCTTAAAAATTACCAAAGACCTCCAGAGAGCTTTTATTTGTGTAGGTCATATTTACTGATATTAGAAATTAAAATGTCTTATTATTATGAAAATAGTTTTGACCTTATAAACCCCCTAGGGATCCCCAAGCTACATTTTGATAAGTATTGAATTACAGAAACCCAAATTAAAATAACTCTGAGCTTCTACTCCCTGCCCCCATATTAGCAAAGTTAACCAAGAATATTAAAATGATAAATGTTTCAGGGGCCAACAGGCACTTGTACTAGTCATTCTGGAAAGTAATTCATATCTATGCTCCAAATGTTACTTAATGGTTCCTTTAACCCAATAATTTCACTTCTAGGCCCATATGCCAAGAAGATCAAAGAAAGAGAAAAAGATTCTATAACAGGTACAAAAATATAGTAGCTCTTTTTGTGGTGGAAACTTGGAAATTAAGGGAGTTCCCATCAATTGGAGAATAAACAAATTATGGCATATGAATGTAGTGGAACACCATTGTGCTATAAAAAATTATGAAACCTGGGAAGAGGGGCAGCTAGGTAACCCAAAAGAATAGAGGATCAGGCTTGGAGATGGGAGGGCCTGGTTCCAAATTTAGTCTCAAACACTTCCTAGCTATGTGGCCCTGGGCAAGGCACATAACACGTCAATTCCCTAGCTCTTCCTGCTCTTCTGCTTTGGAACTGATAATTAATACAAATTCTTTGACACAAGGTAAGGGTTAAAAAACAAACAAACAAAAAAGAAACTTGGAAAGACTTGTATGGACTGATGCAGAACAAAGTGAGTAGATCTAGAAGAATAATTCATACTCTAATATCAATATTATAAAAATGAACAGTTTTGAAAGATTTAAGAAGACTGATAAACCCAGTGATCAATCATGAACCTAAAAGAACAACAATGAAAAATATTTTCTACTTACTGACTGAGAGATGATGAACTAACATGCTGAATGAGACCCAAATTTTGGACATAGATGATATGGGAATTTTAGTTAGTTATGCTTATTTGTTAGAGGGATTTTCTTTTGCTTTTTTTCCCAGTGGGGAGGAGGTAGGAGGGAGGAAAAAAATGTTTGATTCTAGGAAAAAATAAAATTTAGAACTCATGAAAACATTTTAAGTTAAAAAAATTTAATACAAGAATAACCTCACTTTGTTTTTGACTAGGTAGTAACCTAATCTAGTAGATCAGAGGATGCTATACATTTTAGCTAAGTAGTTGACAAAGTCTCTTACACTATTCTCATGAACAAACTAGGGAAACATGGGTTAGATGATAGTTTATTTTCATAGATTTGCAAATGATTCAATGAACAGATCCAAAGAGTTGTAATTGGTTTGGTACCATTTTAAGAGGGAGTTTTCCATTAGAGCACCTTAGGGATCTGTTATTGGCTCCAAGCTTTCCTATTCTGGGACCTCATTAGAGGTGGAGATGATCCTGGGTTCTTGAGGGCTATACCAGTGAAACATAAGTTCTGAAAGGTACCAATAAGTTAAAAAATGCTTTGAGTGCCATTTGATTGAGCTTATTCATCGATATATAACAAGCAGCTTAGCTAAATTCCAAGATGCTCATTATCAGAGTAACTAAAGAGTAATTCAGTTTTCATCTGCAGCAATTCTCAGTGGTTATCAGAGGAGGAGGAACCTGTCCCTAATAAAATCACAGATTATTGAAGTTCTGAAGAAATATTAGAAAAAAGCATATATAATATCCTTATCAAATCTGCAAATGACATCAAGCTAGGAAGGCCAGTTAATATACTGTAAAAAGTCAGGATACCTGCCCCTTCTCCCTGATAAAATTAAACAGGATAAAATATGAGGGCTAATCTAGTAAAATGAAATTTACAACTAGGTTAAAAAAGTCAGCTTCACAAATCCAAAACAGAAAAGGAGTGGCTAGAATGCAGTACATCTGATAAAGATATGAAGGTTTTATGGAACAGCAAGTTCCATATAGTCAAAAACCTCCTATGAGCTTTTTTGAGAGGCATAGTATCTAAGACTAGGATGGTGACACTTGTGACAAGGAAATCACTTTAAAAGACTGATATATATTAATTTAAGGTCGCCAAGGAATTCAGCTATGTAATTCCTAAATGAAAACTCAAGTCAGCAGTCAACCTTTTATGGAGTTTAATTACAACAGGAGGAAGAAAGGAATTAGAGAGAGAGAGAGAGAAGGGAGAGAAGGGAATAGGGCTTAAATACCCCTTCTGTTTAGGCTGGGCCAAAAGGCCCAAGCCCTTAGATAGCTGGGGCAAAGAAAAGAGATCAGTCCCTATTACTCACGTGACCAAAATAGAGAAACAGTCTCAGAGGCCCCCACCTTCAGCTTCCTTCAGAGCAAGCTTCTCAGAGCACACTCCAACCACCTAGACAAACTCCTCAACCACCACCCCTGAGTCTTCAGACCCCTCTCTCTTTAAGGAAACCATCCAAGTTCCCTCCCCTCAGTTCTCATATCTACCAATCACTGTCCATCAATTTCCCTGTGCCAATGGAGGCTCTAGCTTAACCCAGGACCGCCCAGAGGTCTCTGGCTTTGCACATGTCTGTTGAAGGTCATATTTTCAAATAATTAAATCTTTGATCCTTTGCTACAGCCCTTCCTAAATCCTGTTAACCTGAGTAGGGTAGAGATTGGAATAATTAAATTTTGATCTATGCTGCAGCCCTTCCTCAATCCTGTTAGGACTGAGTGGGGTGGAAATTGTATTTTCCAAGACCTGATTCTGTCATTCCAAGTATCTCTATTGTATCAATTCTAAAATCAATCATGACAAAAAGAAATTCCTGTTCTATGCTTAAGCATAGGTCAAAGTCCTTTCCATTGTTCAGCAAAAGGTTTCTGTCCTAAAGTAATCTTAAGAAGGGAGGAGGAGGAACCTCCCATGCCAATGGGGTTCACATTCCAATAGACAAGACCCACTATCAATAGGAAATTTTTCAAGTATGAAATTTCCCAATGGTGAAATTTCCAACATTTATAAGTCTAAGGAATTTTAAGGTTTACACACTCCTACAGTATTCTGCCCTGGTCAGACAAAATCAGGATTATCATATTCCCATGATGGCGAACCTATGGCACACATGTCAGCACTGACACACGTAGCCATTTTCTATGACACACAGCCGCATACAGAGAAGTATAGGGCCGCATGCTGAGGGCATTTTTTTCTCAAAGTGACACACTACCCGAGTTATGCTCAGTTTTTTGGCGAAGTTTGACACACAAAGCTAAAAAGGTTGCCCATCACTGTCATATTCAGTTCTATGAGGCACATTTTGGGGAAGGCATTGATAAGCTGAAGATTGTCCCCAGAAAGGTGATCAGAATGTTCTAGGGTCTTGAGATCTCTCCATCTAAGAAGAACTAGAAATATCTAGCCTTAAAATCAGAAGGCTTAAGGGGCAGCTAGGTAGGTCAAGGGATTGAAAGCCAGGCCTAAAGATGGGAGATCCTGGGTTCAAATTTGACCTCAAATACTTCCTGTGTGGCCCTGGGCAAGTCACTTATCCTGAATTGCCTGGCCCTTCTGAAGGCACCTCTGCCCTCGAACCATTGTTGAAGATGGGTTTATTTTTAAGAGGGGGTGGAAGGAGAGAGACAGAGACAGAGACAGACAGACAGACAGACAGACAGACAGACAGACAGACAGAGAAAGAGAGAGAGAGTTAAAGGAGATATATAGCAGCTGTCTTAAAGTAGTTGAGGGGGCTGTCCCAGGAAAGATTAGACTTGTTCTGCTTAGTCACTGAGAGAAGAACTAATCATAATGATTCGAAGTTGTACAGAGACATGCTGAGAAATTTCAGTGAGAACTTCCCCATGGAGGAACGATCTGCCTTAAGTAATAATAACTGATATTTACATAGTACTTAAAATTCAGAATTCACAACCATTTCAAGCAGCTACCAGAGGCATCATCCTCATTTCAGATGAGGAAACAGGCTCAGAGAGAATGTCTATGATCCCACAGCTAATAAGGGTCAGAAACTAGATTTTAACCCTTGCTTTCCTCCTTTCAAGTCCAGCACTCCAATCATTAAACCACACTCACTGCCTTTCCAAGTAATGGGTTTTTCTTCACTGAGGTTCTCCAAGTAAGGGCTGAAAAACATTTGCTTGGGTAAGAGTGGATCCTTATAAAAGTATTATTACATGATAGATTCTACAAGATTCCTTCACCCCTTGAAAGTCTGGGATTTTACATCTCTAGGTTCAGAAGGCTGGGAACTATCTAGTAACTTCATGTAACCATGGTATAAGAAAAAAAAAAAGAGAATAGAACAAAACTTCGGAGTACATGAACCCAGGATCTGGGTTGGTTTTAATATGAGGCTCGAGTTATACAAAGTCAGTGGGTCTGCAGACACACCCAGTTTGCTGAGTGTTAGCATCCACATGATTTTCATAGAAAAAGAGGACCAGGTTTGGGGTGGAGCAGGGGGGTTACATCAAAATCACAATGTGAATAATGTAAACCACAAAAAACAAACAGGAATGTGCAAGGTGGGGCGTCTATGAAAGAGCCATGGATAATCCTAACATTGGATTGGTGGTTATCTTGTTTCGAAAGGGGGTTTTGACAACCTCCTGGGAAAAGAGGACCTTAAGTCTCAGTAGCCCAGGAAATCTCCATCCCCCTGGCCCGTTTGCCCTTCACTTGTCAAGAAATAGGAAAGGAAGGGTATTTCGGAAGGGAAAGGTCATTAGCTAGCATACTCACCCATGGCAGGTGAGTCCCAGATAGTCTGACCCACAATCACTTTCAGTGATTCTCAAAAGATAAATGATTATCTTCCTATACTTAAATGATTACCTTTCCATTAATCCTAAATGCTAAAGTTTGTTTTACTCAGCTGCTAAATCTATTAATAGCTGGGACTATCTCTTACTATTAAATCAGATCAATCAATAATAGTAATTAATCAATCGCAATTCTTAATGAATAACCAAACTCTCAGTGGGTTAAAATTCCTTCCTAAGTCTGTTTCCTCCATTGTAAAAGTGGGGCTAAGAGATA
Organism: Monodelphis domestica; assembly: GCF_027887165.1. NCBI lineage: Eukaryota > Metazoa > Chordata > Mammalia > Didelphimorphia > Didelphidae > Monodelphis > Monodelphis domestica. The sequence goes on from NC_077227.1 coordinate 409,800,167, forward strand.
CTGCAGAATTAGACCAGATGATCTCAAAGGTTTCTCTCCGACTCTAAATCTTGGGATCCGGTAACCCTACAAATCTGAGTTGGAAAAAAAGCCACAAAAATAAAATAAGACGCCCAGGTCCATCTCTCTAGCCCAGACAACTGGCTCCTGCCTCACAGAAAAACGGGGCATTTGACAAGAAGTATAAATGGGTAGGAGCAGCTAGGTGATTAAGTGGATAGACAGCCAGGCCTGGAGATGGGAGATCCAGGGTCCGTGAGCAGAGATCTCGCCAGAAGGGGTTTCTGGGACCAAGTCTGCAGCAGCGAGGAGGCTCACCAAAGGCTATACTCGAGCCTCTGGCCAGAATCCAAGCCAGTGCGCAGGCCCGGGCCGCCAGCTCCGGGCCACGCCCATAACTCTTATCAGGTTCTGCAGAGCAAAGTCCAGGGAGGGGCGGTAGAGGAGCAGCTCTCACCTGCTGGAGCTCTCGCTTCCGAGGTGGGGGGACTCGCGGGGCAATTCCCGGGGAATATCTTGTGCTCCCAGCAGAGGGAGGGAGGAGATTTCCGGTCCAGAATGAACCCTGCCCCACCCGAGCTGCCAATCTCAGGTCCGCAGCCCGGCTCTGAGCACCTCCTAACAAAGGCAGAGGATGCTACGCGGTTACATCAACTCCCGGAACGTCCTGACGCCCGCCCAAAGAGATTCGTCCCTCGACTCACCAATCCTGGCCGCAAAACTGGAGAATGAATGTCGCAGCTGAAAGGGCCTTCACGTGGAACAGTGACCAAAGGAGCTGGACTCCCCCTTTGAGATCACCTCCCCAAGTCCTCTCCTCTTACACCTTTAGGGACGGGAGACAAAAACAGGGCAAGAGACTTACTACAAACCCATTCCATTCAAGAATAAACTGAACTCTAAAAAGAGAAGGGCTGATGCATGGAATGTTTATTAGCATTTTTCCCCACAATGGGATTCAGTCTCAGATCTTCTAATTTATCGTCTGTGTGACCCGGCCCTCAGTTTCCCCAAATTAAAATGAGGAGGGATTGGGTGGTGTTCTCCAAAGTCTCCTCCCACAATAATATGGGAAGAACAAGAGGAGAGATTAAGATGGCTCAGGGAATGGGGTCAGGCCTGAAGACAAGAGGTTGTGGGTTCAAATGTAACCTGAGGGAGGAAGAGAAAATGAATCATGGAAAAATATATTTTTTTATTTAGGATATTTTTTCATGGTTACATGATTCATGGTCTTTCCCACCCTTCTTCCCTCCCCACTCCCAGAGCTGTAATTTCCATGTGACAATTCCACATGTATCTTTGTTCAAAATCTATTTCTATGTTATCCATACTTGCAATAGAATGATCTTTTAACATCAAAACCCTAATCATCTCCTTATCAAACTACATGATCAAATCATGTTTTCCTCTGCATTTCTACTCCCACAGTTTCTCTGAATGTGGATAGCATTCTTTCTCATAAGTCCCTCAGAATTATCCTGGATCATTGCACTGCTGCTATTAGAGAAGTCCATTACATTCAATTGTACCACAGTATATCAGTCTCTGTGTAAAATGTTCTCCTGGTTCTGTGAGAATGTTAAAAACTATAAATGCCAAACTCTGTAAAGGTTTTGGCCAAACTGTAAAGATAATTTTTAGTGTTTTGACTTAAAATATAAAATAAGTGGTCGCCATGGGAAATTCCCAAATATGAAAATACCCAAGTCAGCTGGGATTTATGGAGATTTTAATTAATATAAATTAAGGAATTAAGGGAAGGAGAGAGAGGGGGAGAGAGAGAGAGAGAATAGCCAAGCAGTAGAAAAGGGCCTAGGGCAAAATGGCCTCGGCCTGAGCCTAAGAGAGAGTGAGTCAGTCTTTTTCACTCACCACAAGATCATCTCCAAGCAAGCTCCAGTCCTCCACTGAATCTCCTGAACTGAGTTCAGAGTCTAATTCCACACTGAATTCAATTGTGAACTCCATTCAAAATGTCCTCACTTCAACTCCGAACTCCAACTACCAAATTTCCTTTTACCCCTTCCTTTTAAAGAAATTTTCTCTTATGTCACCTCCCCTAAATTTTCATGTCTACCAATCACAGTAGACACTTTTCCCCAGGACTGCCCATTCTTAGTTCTCATCTTCTTTGGTTCTCACCTTCTCTGGTTAGATTAAATCCTCTGAGTACTTCACACCTCTTTGTTAAGTTTGCCTTTTGTAAGTTTCTTGACCTTTTAGTGATTAATTTAACCTTTATAGGTACTTAGCACCTTTTTGTATTAGATCTAAAAATAGACCTAGCTTAAGGTTCTAGCTTTACTATAAGTATGAGTTAGGGACATTTCAGGAATTTGCAACTTTATCTTCCCCTAAGGCACTGTCTGAGTAGGGTGGAGTAATTTTAAAGGTTCCCAATACATTCCTGATTAAGTATCTCCATTGTTAAAAATGGGGAATACCTTAATCAAATCTTCTAAAGTAGAGTCTGAGTAGTTTTAAGATTCACATCTGCTCCTTTCACTCTGCATCAATTCCTGGAGGTCTTTTCCATGAAAAATATTTTTAATTTAAAAAAAAAGAATATTATTGTGAACATGGAAGTAAATTTTGCATGATTATACAAGTATAACCCAGTTCAGCCTGGAAAACAAACAAACAAAACAAATGTAACCTCAGACACTACCTCTATCTGTAACTCCAGTGTGCAAGTGACTTAACTCCAATCACCTAGCCCTTATTGCTCTGTAACCCATACTTAATATTGATTCTAACACAGAAGGTAGACGTTTAGATAAGAAAAGAAAAGAAAGAGTTAGGCAATTGTAGTCAGTGACCTTCCTTGACTTGGAAAGTTAATCTCCCTCTCAGTCATTTTCCTCATTCTATGGAATATCTGTATGGAATATTTGTATCATGAACCCCATTGGTGATCTGGTTGCCTTTACGGACCTTTTCAGTACTAAAAGAGGATTTTTTTTTTAGTTTTTTTTTGTTTTTTTTAAACCCTTACCTTCCATTTTAGAATCAATACTGTATATTAGTTCTAAGGCAGAAGAGTGGTAAGGACTAGGCAGTGGGTGTCAAGTGACTCACCCAGAGTCACAGAACTAGGAAGTATCTGAGGCCAAGTTTGAAGCTAGGAGCTACCCAGATGCCCCTCTAAAAAAGTTTTAAATAATTGAATAAAATTCTAAATTTCAGTTTGAGGTTCTTAAATATGAAGATGTAGTTTTCTTTCTCACCAAGTTCATAGACCCTTCATCCAACTTCTTCAGATTAAGAATTTCCCTGCTTGCTCTTTTGGTGATGACAAAGAATTGGAAACTTAGGGGTTGTCCATTGGCTGTAGAATTGTTGTACTGAAGAAGTTGTGGTATACGATTGTTAACAGAATACTATTCTGCCTTAGAACTGACAAACAGGATTGTTTCAGAAAACACTAGAAACTTGATATAAATTGATGCAAAGTGAAGTGAGCAGAACCAAGAAAACATCCGTATACAGTAACAGTACTATTGTTCAATAATCAATTGTGAAGACCTTAATTACTATCAGCAATGCAAGGTTCTAAGATAACCACAAGGGACTCATGATGGAAAATGCTATCTATTACCATAGAAGAAGCTCTTGGAGTCCTCATACCATTTTTCACTTTATTTCCTTTATGGATTTTTTCTTGTATATGGTATATGTCTTCTTTCACAACCTGAAGAATATGGAAATATGTATTGCATGACAGCACTGGTATAACCTATATCAGATTATTTACCATCTGAGGAGAGGAGGAAGGAGGGAGGGAGGAAATTTGAATCAAAAAATATCAGAAAAGAAAAGTTAAAAATTATTTCTATGTCATAAAAAAGAATCTCCCTGCTCTAAGTCATTTCCAGTTTTAAATCTGATAATCATTTGAGAGTTGTATGCCTACTTGAGAGACAAAGCCAGAACTTTTTCTTTACTTATAAAATCAGAGGACTGGAATAGATCTATATTTAGAGCTGGACAGGAACTTGTTGTTCAATTATGTCCAATTCTTCGTGACCCCATTTAGGGTTTTCTTGACAGAGATATTGGAGTAATTTGCCATCTCCTTCTCCAGCTCTTTTTACAGATGAGGAAACTGAGACAAACAGGGTTAAATTAATTGTCCAGGGTCACATAGCTAGTCAGTGTCCAAGGTCAGATTTAAACTCAGAAAGATGAGTCTTCCAAACTGGTGCTTTACCCACTGGGCCATGTGGTTGCCTGGACAGGTCCTCAGAGATCATCTAGTACAGGAGTTCTTTTTTTTTTTAAACCCTTACCTTCCTTCTTGGAGTCAATACTGTGTATTGGTTCCAAGGCAGAAGAGTGGTAAGGGCTAGGCAGTGGGGGTCAAGTGACTTGCCCAGGGTCACACAGCTGGGAAATGTCTGAGGCCAGATTTGAACCTAGGACCTCCCATCTCTAGGCCTAGCTCTCAATCCACTGAGCTACCCAGCTGCCCCCTAGTCCAGGAGTTCTTATTCCATTAGTTAATAAACATTTAATTAAGTGCCTATTATGTGCAGACTCTGTGCTAAGCACTGGACCTCCCCACCAGCCTTTTGAAGTATGGGTGACTCCTTTTTAATGTTCATATATATATAAAGTTGAATTATGGTTCAAATTTCATTGAAGCTAACTGAAAATAAAAGTGATAACACCTGGTGTATATATATGGAATCTTAGACCCATGCATATAATTTTGAAGCCCCCCCAGAGGTCTTCTGCCCACCGGTTGGGAACCATACATACAGTCCAAGGGACAGTATCCAAGACCTTAAATGAAACTCAAAAGATAGTAGGAAAATCATCATAAATCTAGCTCCCTTTGGCATCTGTGCTTTACAGCCTACAATAAAAATAATTATTGCCATTTAGTCCTGAAATTTTTCACAAAATTTCAGAATTTGAGACTTAGAAAGAACCACCCATCTCCAAAAGGAATTCTTACCTTAACAAAGTGGAGACCTCCTTGAAATCCTCCAAGAAGAAGGAGTTGGACACCTCTGAAACTAAGCCATTCTCCTTGAAGATAGCTCTAATGGTCAGAAAGACTTTCCTGAGATCAAAGCTGATTTTCCTCTGTAACTTTGAAACTCCTACTCATCATTCTTTTCTACCCTGTGGGGCTAAATGAGAAAAAAAAATCTAATCCATGTAACATATAACAGCCTTCCAAATACTTGAAGAGAGCTATCAAATATTCTCTTTTTTAGGTTAAATGGTACCATTTCCTTCTTCAAACCTTCATAAGGACTTAAGACCTTCCACCATCCTGAATGTCCTTCTTTGGTCACTCACCGATATATCAGTGTCCTTGAATTGTAGTGCCCAGAAGAGAACATTAGGTCTATCACTTTCCAATTCTTGGAAGCTCTGCTCTTTTTAACACAAGTTCAAGAAGGAACTTTTAAGCCATATCCTTACTGATTTTTACTGAACTTGTGGTCCACTAATACCCTCAGATTTTTTTCAGAACTTTCATACCTATCTACACCTTCCCCATATTATACTTCTAAAGTTAATTTTTTTGTACTTTAACACTTATCCCTTTTGACTTTCATCTTATTAAATTAGCCCAATGTTCTAGTTTTCAAGATCCTTTTGGATTCAGAGTATGTCTTACCTATTCATCCCAGCCATGTGTCATGAGCAGGTGTAATGATTTTATGCAAGACATTGATTCAAATGTTAAATAAAGAGGCAGCAAGATGGTTCAATGGATTGAGAGCCAGGCCTAGAGCTAGAGGTTCTGGGTTCAAAACTGGTATCAGACACTTCTGAGCTGTATGACGCTGGGCAAGTCACTTAACTCCAATTGCTTAGCCCTTCCTACTCTTCTGCCTTGGAATCAATATACAGGGCTGATTTTAAGACAGAAAGTAAGGGTTTTTTTAAATGTTAAGAATAATATGGAAATAGATATAAGTGATAATATTTGTACAACCCAGTGGAATTGCTTGTCAACTTTGAGGGGGGGAGGGAAGAGGGGAGAGAAAGAAAATTAATCATGTAAACATAGAAAAATATTTTTAAAATAAAATTTTAAAAATGTTAAGCAGCACAAGACCAGATGTACCATCTAGACATTGAACCATTTTCACTTAATCTTTGAATCCAGTCAACACATCAGTGCTGAAACTATGTGATTATATTACTGTCTAATCCATATTTCTCCATGAGAATGTTATGAAATAATCTGCCAAAAGCTTTCCTGAAATCTAGGTAAACTACATACACAGTTTTCCTTTCATCTACTAGGTTAAAAATCTTGGCCCCAAAAAGGAAATGAGCTTTATGTGGCATGACAGTTTTGGTGAAGCCATCCCAGTTCTTGGGAATGATGATTTCCCTTTCTGGACATTTGACAATAGCTTCTGTGAGGATTTGCTATAGAAATTTTCCAGGCATCAAAGTCACTCACAAATGTACATTTCAAAGACTCTGTTCCCCTCCCATTCTTGAAATTCAGGATGGCATTTGTCCTTTTCCAATTTTATGACACCTCTCCTATTTTCTCTAATCCCTCAGATATCTCAGGCTCAGCAGTACCAACTGGTGGTTCTTTCAGGACCAGAGGACCTGGGACAAGTGACTCAAATTTATCAATGGCAGATACTTGTCCTCATGCTATCTCTTTCTCTTTGTTAGTCATTGCTATTCAGACAGGTTCAGTGTAAAGTTGTCCTACTTTCGGAGAAAACAGAAACAAAATCAGGATTGAATAGCTCTGCCTTCCCTTAAGAATGTCAGTTGTCATCATCCCCTCCACCTCAAGCCAAGGTCCTATGTTTTCTTTGATTTTCAGTTTTTCTGACACAGGATTTTAATTTTTTTTCTTTGTTTATTTTCTCAGTAACATGAAAAAAAAACAATTTTTGAGAATTGTTTTCTGACAGTTTAGGATTCAGATTTTCTCTCTCTTTCCCTTCTTCCCCAAGACATTAAATAGTCTGAAATCGGTTGTACCATCACTTTCATGCAATATCTATTTATTCATATATTACTCATACCCATGACAGAAGATACATACAATAAAAAACTCATGAAGGAAATAAAGTGGAAAATGACACACTTTTATCTGCACTCAGACTCTAATAGTTCCTTCTTTGGATATGAATGGCACTTTTCATCATGGGTCCCTTGCAGATACCTTGGGAACTTGCTTTGTTGATAATGGTTGTCCATCACAGTTAATCAATGTATAATATTTTTGCCACTGAATACATTGTTCTCCTTGTTCTGCTCACTACACTTTCCATCAGTTCATATTAGTCTTTTCAGGTGTTTTTTTAACTCATCTTTGCTTCTTATGGTAAAATAGTATTCCATTACCACCATATACCACAACTTGTTCTTCCATTTCCTAAGAGATAGACAGCCTTCAGTTTCCAATTCTTTGTCACTACAAAAAAAGTTGCTAAAAATATTTTGTACAGGACTGCCTACCCTTTGATCCAGCCATAGCACTGCTGGGTTTGTACCACAAAGAGATAATAAGGAAAAAGACTTGTACAAGAATATTCATAGCTACACTCTTTGTGGTGGCAAAAAAAAATTGGAAAATGAGGGGATGCCCTTCAATTGGGTGATGGCTGAACAAATTGTGGCATATGTTGGTGATAGAATACTATTGTGCTAAAAGGAATAATAAGGTGGAGGAATTCCATGTAAACTGGAACAACCTCCAGGATTTGATGCAGAGCAAAAGGAGCAGAACCAGGAGAACACTGTACACAGAGACTGATACACTGTGGCACAATTGAATGTAATGGACTTCTCTACTAACAGCAATGCAATGATCCGGGACAATTCTGAGGGATTTATGAGAAAGAACACTATCCACATCCAGAGAATGAAGAAGAAAAACATACGATCGATCACAAAGTTTGATGGGGATATGATTGGGGCATTGGTGTTAAATGATCACTCTACTGCAAATGTGAATGACATGGAAATGGGTTTTGAACAATGATACAAGTATAACCCAGTGGAATTGCTCAACAGCTCTGGGAGGAGGGAGGAAAGAGCGGGGTGGGGATACAATCAATATAGGTTTTTGAAAACTTTATTTTCCTTAGTTTCTCTTACCAGATTCAAATCATTCAGAGCTCTAGAAGCCCTGATCTAGAAGCTGTTTTTACAGTACTGTGCCATATTCTTATGTTTATTCTCTGTTATCTGACCTTGCTTTCACCTTCTGTACATTTCTTTCTTTTTTTACCAATTACATGTAATGAATTTTAACATGAGTTTTCTGAAGTTCTATGATCCAAATTGTCTCCCTCCCTTCTTCCCTCTCACCTCTTGGAGTTGATAAGCAATTCAATCTCTGTTTACATGTATTATTATGCAAAACATATTTCCATATTTTTCATTTTTTGTAACAGAATAATCTTATAAAACCAAAACCCCAAAACATGAACCTAAATAAACAAGTGATAAACCATAGTTTTCATCTGCATTTCTACTCCAATAGTTCTGTCTCTGGAGATGGATAGTATTCTTTTTTTTCATAAGTCCCTCAGGATTGTCCTGGATCATTATATTGCTATTAGTAGCAAAGTCTATCACATTTGATCATCCCACAATGTTTCAGTTACTGTGTATAATGTTCTTCTGGTTCTGTTCATTTTACTCCACATCAGGAACTTGAAATTTTAAAATGAATGTTAAAAAAGAAAGTGTAAAGCCCTTAAAAAAACAAATGGGAGCACTTGGAACTATTAGGAATGCCTCCTCCTCCATGTGTACCTCATACCCCATAATAGTGGTGGGAAGCTTTGGCACATATGCATCTTTTTCTATTTTATACCTTGCTTCACATGAATAATCAGAAGTTCATTGAGAGAACCTCTATGGTTGCAGTTGTCAAGGAATCTTGTATGGTTTTAACATATAAATAAAACACTCCTTGTCATTCTTTATATAATACTGTAAATACTTTATCTAATTTGAACTTCACAAGAACTCTATGAGATAGAAACTGAAATTTTTATCTCCATTTTGCAGATGAGGAAACTGAAGCTTATAGAGTTTGCTAAAGAATAAACAGATTGTTGTCATCACTGTTCAGTTGTTTTAGATGTGTCTGACTCTTTGTGACCCCATTTGGGATTTTCCTGATAAAGGATAAAGATACAGGAGTGGTTTGGCATTTCCTTTTCCAGTTCATGAGACTCATATGAGAAAACTGAGACAAACAGGATTAAATAACTTGCTGAGGGTCACCCACCTAGGAAATGTCTGAGGCCAGATTTGAACTCAAGGAGAGGAGTTTTCCAAACTACAGGCCCAGCACACTACCCACTGCTTCCCTCCAATAGGTAATAAGTAGCAATTACAGGGAAACCCATTCATATAACTCAAAATCCTATGTTCTATACAATGCCTCTACTGTTTCACCAACCCTGTGAGGTAGATAGGGGAAGTATTTTTATCTTCATTTTACAGAGGAGACAACAGCCTCAGAAAGGTTGAAAAACTTTCCCACTGATGTCAGTTCTAGTTCTCAAACCCAGATCTCAGCTCCTCAGAACCATGGACAGAGCCTTGCATGTACTAGACTACAACTAATGTTTACTATAAAGAAAATTGAATAGACCTTCTTTTGGTATCTAGAATTGAATTTAAGAGCTGAAGGGTGCTTAGAGATCTTATGCTTAGAGAAATTAATTTATCTAGTTAAGGCAAACAAGGAATAAGCATATTCCAATTCTAAATCTGCTGCTTTTCTAAAAAAAAAAAAAGGGTGTTCACTCTCTCCATGTTTCCCCTACCTTCATTTCTTTAAATTTTTTTATTCTACCTTCTTTCCTCTTCTGTGATATATAGGCATATTGGTTTCTTCTGAGGCAGACCTTCCCTGTCTCCTTTCCTGAATCTGTATTCCTTACCATTTCCACCTCATCTTGCCTGAAATCCATCTTCTTCCCTATTTTCTCCAGGAGGTTTCTCTTGACATCTTCTAATTGTTTTGCTGTCAGAATCCCCTCCAACTGCTTGGGTCATTGAGGACCTTAATTTGAGGAAGCCAGTCTTTTCTAAAGGACCAGAACTATCCCTCTCCACCCAACAGAACCCTTAGAATATATGGAAACCAAATCTACTTGACCTCAAGTCTATTTCATACAAAGATGCTAAAAATTCATGTAAACTCAAGGAAGGAAAGGATGAATTCTGTAACTCTTCACCTTTCAGCTCAGTACCATGTATATAAAATAGGTGTTTATAAAGTGCTAACATATTACCAAGAATAACCTACACAGCAAAGCTAAGTGTAATCATACAAAGGAGAAAAAGTGGTTATTTAACAAATTGAAAGATTTTGACATATTCTTGAGGAAGATAATAGAACTGAACAGGAAATTTTATCTATAAGAATGAGAAGATAGGGGACAGCTAGGTAGCACAAAGTGCCAGTCAAGAGGAGCTAGGTTCAAGTTTGACCTCATATAGTTGTATGAGCCTAGGCAAGTCACTTAACCCCAATTGCCTACTTCTTATCACTCTTGTCTTTGAATTGATACTAAGTCAGAAGATAGAATGTTTTTTTTAAGAACCAAAAGAAACATAAGAAGGGAAACAAAAACCCATTATAAGGAATTCAATAAGGTCAAACTGTTTTACTTCTTATATGGGAAAATGTTATCTGTAACCCTTAAGAATTATATTGTTACTTGGGTAGTTTGAAAGAATATATGTAGCTAGAAGGCTTGAGGTCAAATTGAATATAATGAAATGGGGTAAAAAAAATTAGAGGGGGAGGTAAAATGAAATAATTATTTTATGCAAAAGAAGCATGATGGAAGAACAGTTACAGTGAATGGGGATCTGGGGATAGAGGGCTGGTAGGATTAGAACCTTATTATCAGATCTGGGTCAAAGAGGGAACAATGAACAACTTAACTTTCAGAGAAATAGGAAAGTGAGGGGATAGGATAAGGGAGGGACTATTAAAAACTAGTATTTTAAGAGGAGGGAACATAGGAGGGGTATCTTGAAGGGAGGGTTGATTTAGAACTAGGAGGGCAAGGGCAGAAGAAACAGGAGGGACTTTTAGAAAGGGTGTAAATTAGGGAGGTAGTAGTCAGAAGAAAATTAGATTTCTGAGGAGAGTTAAGGCAAAAAGAGAGAGAAAGCCAAATTGTAATGAAAAATAAAATGGAGGCAAGTGTACAACTAGTAATTATAACTCTGAATTAAATGGGATGAATTCACCCATAAAATGGAAACAGGTAGCAGGATGTATCAAAATCTCCAAACCAACAATATGCTGTTTATAAGAAACACATTTTAGGGGGCAACTTGGTAGCTTAGTGTATTGAAAGCCAGGCCTAGAGGCAGAAGGTCATAGGTTCAAATCTGTCCTCAGAAACTTCCCAGCTGTGTGACCCTAGCAAGTCACTTAACCCCCATTGCCTAGCTCTTACCACTTTTCTGCCTTGGAACAAATACACAGTATTGATTCCAAAACTGAAGGTAAGGATTTAAAAAAAATGTTTTTAATTAATAAAAAATAAAAAAGAAACACATTTTAAAATGAGAGACACACATAAAGTAGAAATAAAGGGCTAGACCAGACTGTATTATGCTTCAGCTGATGTTTAAAAAAAAAAAACAGGAAAAACACATGATAAAATTAAAGCTAAATGAGATTTAAGTAAAAGAGATAAACAGGGAAACTACATTATTTTTTTTAAATGCCATAGATAATGAAGCATTATTGATACTAAACCTATATGTATCAAATGTTAGAGCATCCAAATTTTTAAAGGAAATGCCAAATGAGTTACAGATGAAACTAGCTAGCAAAACTATAATAGAGTGGAGTACTTCAATCCTCCCCCCAAAAAAACTAGATAAATCTAACCAAAAAATAAATAAGATGTCAAGAAGATGAATAGAATCTTAGATAAGCTAAATATGAGAAATATCTGAAGAGAACTGAATGGGAACAGAAAGGAATATACCTTTTTCTCAGTAATCCATGGTACTTTTACAAAAATTGGCCACATATTAGGGCACAAAAACTTTATAGTTAAATGCAAAAAAAAGCAAAAATAGCAAATGCATCCTTTTCAGCTCAGAATGCAATAAAAATTATATTTAATAGGGAACCATGGAAATGCAGAGCAAAAATTACTTGGAATCTATTAATAAAATTAATCTTAAAGAATAAGTCATAGAAAAATAAATATTTTATTAAAGAGAATCACAATAGTGAGGAAAACATACCAAAATCTATGGGATACAGCAAAAGCAGTAATTAGAGAAAGATTTATATCTCTAACTGCTTATATCAATAAAATAGAGAAAGAAGAGATCACTGGGTGTCTAATTTAAAAAAACACAGAAAAAGACCAAATTAAGAATCACCAAATAAATACCAAATTGGAAGTCCTAAAATTTAAGGATGAAATTGATAAAGTTGAATGTAAGAAAACCATTGAATTAGTAAATAAAGCTAGGAGTTGGTTTTATTTAAAAATAAATAAATAAACCACTGGTTAATATGATTTTTAGAAAGAGAGAAGAAAACCAAATCTCTAGCATCAAAAATTTAAAAAGTGGGGGGAAGCTGGGTAGCTCAGTGGATTGAGAGCCAGACCTATAGACAGGAGGTCCTAAGTTCAAATCTGGCCTCAGACACCTCAGACACTTCCCAGCTGTGTGACCCTGGGCAAATCACTTAACCCCTATTGCCTAGCCCTTACACAGTATTGACTCCAAGACAGAAGGTAAGGGTTTAAAAAAATGAAAAGAGTGAATATAACACTACTAAAGACAAAGTCAAAGCAATTATTAAGAGTTATTTTGCCCAATTATATGCCAACAAATTTATCAATATAAGTTAAAAAGGCAGAATACTTACAAAAATATAAACTGTCTATATTATCAGAGGATGAATTAAAATAGCTAAATAAACCTACTTTGGAAAAAGAAATTGAATTGGCCATAAATGAACTTCCTAAGAAAAAAGCATCAAGACCAGATGAATTTTCATAAGTGAACTCTATCAAACATTTTGTAAAAAATAGACTCGAACTCTGGACTTCAATCCCCAGAACCCTTGTTCCACTTCCCCAGAATGCTTTGTATTCTCACGTGGGCCGAGATCAAGAAGGGATTTAAGCTGATTGCAAAGGCTTTTGTGTCTCTTTTTGGACTTCCATTTGGGAGCAGACATGGCTCTTTCCATAATGTAGGTGAGGTCTTGTCTAGGCCTCTCTGGCCTAGGCACATTTTTCTTATCCTGTATTTTCTTTAATCCTTAACTTTTAATAAACCTCTAAAAGTATAATATTCCTTGCAGAGAGAAACTAATTTCTACCTGCCTCAGTCTCCCCTAAATTTTAATCTTTATAATTTAAAGATCAATACTTGAATATAATAATTTATTTGTAATCATTTCATTATTATAAATTATTTGGAATAATAGGTAAAGAAGGAGTTTATAGCTGGGGGGGCTGGCCCACAGCCCTCCCACAAAAGGAAAGATAGAAGGTTGGCCTTGGGGGAAGGACTGGAGCCAAGGAGATGGATAAGGAAGGCAGACACACAGCAATATTTATAATAATCGAGCTCCACAAAATAAGCTCAGCTACTTAGCTTTCACTAGGACCTGAACCAGTTAAGTAGCTTCAAATCAACATATGGGAGTAAGCAATGAACATAGAGATTAGCTGAAAGAAAAGCCAGGATCCCTTACAGCCTGGGCTGCAGGTATGGATCAGTCCGGCTTGAGGAGAGGAGATCAAGAAAGAAATCACTGGTTCCTTAGAGCTGGTACTCTAAGCACGAACCACTTGAGGATAAGAGATTGAGGAGGAAAGGTCTTTCAGCAAGAGAGAGAGATATAGAGAGGGAGGAAGTTAAAGTTGAGCTTGGCTGGAGGCCAAGCTCCAGGAAAGACAGAGATAGGTGAGGGGTGATAAGGTAAAGAGAGCTGGCTCTCTGTGGAAGCTCCTATTTAATATTATTGAGATGCAAATGTACACAATACATATGGATGAATACATAGTGGATTGCCATTGGTCAATTGTAAATTATGACAAGGTACAGTTGTGGTTTGTCTCAGCTAGGTGAGCACAAAGAAACCTGATTTCCCGCCTAAACCTGGGGGACGCTGGGAACAAGGGTCAAAGGCTTTTATTGCCATTCGCAGGACTGAGCATGCGCTCTCCTAAGACAATCTTTACATTTTAACTATTTCCCTTGACCATAGATAGGTGTGAACTGCTACAGAGTTCTATCAAACTCCTTTCATGAAATGATAATGGTGCTGATACCTAAACCAAGAAGAGCAAAAAACAGAGAAAGAAAATGATAGATCAATTTAATTAATGAAAATAGATGCAAAGATCCTAGATAAAATATTAGCTAGTAGACTACAACACACTATATCACAAAGATCATATATTATGATCAAACAAGACATATTCCAGGAATGCAGGGATGATTTAATATAAGAAAAATTATTAACATAATTGGTTACATGAACAACAAAAGCAACAAAAATTATATTTTATCATTTGATGCAGAAAAAGCTTTTCACAAAAAAAAATAAGCCATTCTTATTAAAATGTTTGAAGGCATCAAAACAACTCTGAGGTATCACATCACACCTAGCAGATTGGCTAACATGACAGCTATGGAAAGTAATGAATGCTGGAGGGGTTGTGGCAAAGTGGGGACATTAATTCATTGCTGGTGGAGTTGTGAATTGATCCAACCATTCTGGAGGGCAATTTGGAACTATGTCCAAAGGGCGATAAAAGACTGTCTGCCCTTTGATCCAGCCATAGCACTGCTGGGCTTGTACCCCAAAGAGATAATGGACAAAAAGACTTGTACAAGAATATTCATAGCTGCGCTCTTTGTGGTGACCAAAAATTGGAAAATGAGGGGATGCCCTTCAATTGGAGAATGGCTGAACAAATTGTGGTATATGTTGGTGATGGAATACTATTGTGCTAAAAGGAATAATAAAGTGGAGGAATTCCATGGAGACTGGAACAACCTCCAGGAAGTGATGCAGAGCGAAAGGAGCAGAACCAGGAAAACATTATACACAGAGACTGATACATTGTGGTACAATCGAAGGTGATGGACTTCTCCATTAGTATCAATGCAATTTCCCTGAACAATCTGCAGGGATCTTAAAAAAAAATACTACCCACAAGCAGAGGATAAAGTGTGGGAGTAAAAACACAGATGAAAAGCAACTGCTTGACTACAGGGTTGGAGGAGATAAGACTGAGGAGAGACTCTAAATGAACACTATAATGCAAATTCCAACAACAGGGAAATGGGTTCGAGTCAAGAACACATGTGATAACCAGTGGAATCATGCGTCAGCTATGGGAGAGGGAAAGGCGGGGGGGGGGGGGGGGGGGGGGGGGGGGGGGGGGGGGACTATCTTTGTTTCCAGTGAATAATGTATGAAAACAACCAAATAAAATAATGTTTAAATAAAAAAAATGTTTGAAGGCATAGGTATGAATGAATTTTTCTTTAAAATAAGAAGCATCCACCTAAAACCATCAGTAGACATTATTTGTAACAGGGATAAACTAGGAGCCTTCCCAATAAGATCAGTTTTTGGATGCAGAAATCAAAGCTATATGTAGGCACATGAAAAAATGTTCTAAATAAATACTGATTAGAGAAATGCAAATCAAAACAACTCTGAGATATCTTTCTGTGCTTATCAGATTTACTAAAATGATAAAAAAATGAGCACGTGTTGGAGGGGATATGGGAAAATGAAGACACTAATACATTGTTGGTAGAACTATGAATTCATCCAACCTTTTTGGAAAGCAATTTGGAATTATGCCCAGAGAATGATAAAACTGCAGATACTCTTTGACCCAGCAATACCATTATTAGATCTGTTTCTCAAAGTGGCAGCTAGATGGCTCATTGGATGAATAGCTAAACCTGGAGATAGGAAGTCCTGGGTTCAAGCCTTGGCCTCAGATACTTCCTAGCTTTGTGAAGCTTGACAAGTCACTTAACCCCAACTACCTTGGTCTTACCATTTTTCTGCTTTGGAACGGATACTTAGTATTGATTCTAAAAAAGAAGATAAGAGTTTTAAAATATATATTTATAGTAGCTCTCTCTTTGATGGTAAAGAATTGGAAAATAAGGGGATGCCCATCAATTGGGAAATGACTAAACAAATTGTAGCATGTGATTGTTATGGAATATTATCAGTGGTAAAACAGTTAATTAAATGGCAAGCAAGTTAATTTTTTTTAAATGGAAATTCCTATATGAAATTATGAAGAATGAAATGAGTAGAACCAAGAGAACACCGCATACTGCAACAGAAATATTCTTTGAAGAATAGCTGTGAATATGCACTCCAGAAAAAGAACTGATCAATAGAAACATATCTATATCTATCTATCTATATATATATATATATATATAATATATATATATACACACATATGTAAAATTAGGCCTTTTCTAGTGCAGGGAGGGGAAGGAGAAAAGGAGAGGAATCATACCTGGGAACTTTAATGTAACAAATAAATAATTTTTAAAGTGTTAATAAAGGGGCAGTTAGATGGCTCAGTGGATAGAGTAGTAGACTTGGAGACAGGAAGAACTGGGTTCAAATTTGATTTCAGATACTTCCTAGCTGTGTGACCCTGGGCAAGTCACTTAATCCCCATTGCCTATCCATTACTGATCTTCTGCCTTGGAACCAATATTTAGTATCAATTCTCTACAGAAGGTAAGGATTTAAAAAAAGTATTTCCTAATCAAATGAAGAGAACTTCTCACTCTTGAGAGACATACACTCTATAGTTTAGAAAAATAACTCCCACATATATCTTGATTTAAGGTATAATCTTCTCAAGACCTCTGCAAAGTAAGTACTACTATCTCAAAGATGAGATAACGAATATTAAGTGACAACTAAAGACAATCAACTAGTGGCTGGTAGATGAAGGGTTTAAACCCAGAACTTTCCTAATTCCAACAATCTAGCCCAGAATGGTACCCAGAATGACATTACCCAACTCTCCTATGAACCCCACGTCCCTAAACACATCAATGAAGCCTTTGAAATCCTTCCCTTCTCCTTGGTTTAGCTTCTGCCTCCTCAATGGAATCTTCTTTGATTCCCCCTAACTTACCCTTCCATGTTCAAAATGATTTCTCCTGACTCATGGCTCTCACAGAGCTATGCTTGGATCTCTTAATTGCATTTGGCATAAGGTAGTTTGTATCACAATTAATTAAAAATGTCTTACCAGTTCTATTTCAAGTAGTAGATTCAGTGAGAAAGGTGAATATCTTTCCATTATACCACCAGATTGCCTCTCCAGGGATGGCTAACTATCCTTTAAGGTCTATAAGGTCTCACACTGGGCCAGTACTGATTGGCTAATATATAAATGCTTGAAAATTGATTCTTCAGAAAGCAGTGGAAACTTGTTTAAAATGGCATTTTTATGTAGCATTTTACAAGATGAGACACTCCCTCTTTTCACTGTCTACTCGTGGAAATAAAACAAATTAGACATATGCAATTAATTGTGATACAAACGATCTTATTATATGCTAAATGAAAATCAGAGATCCAGGCTTAGCACTGAGAGATGTGAAGAAGGAGAAATCATTTCCAAAATGGAAGGGTGGGGCAGGGGGAATCAGGGAAGGAAAAAGTAGAAGCTAAGCCCAAAAGGAAGGGAAGGACTTCAAAGGCTTAATGTGCTAGAGGGAGGGAGGCAGTTTGTGTAGATGGTGAGAATTAAAGACATCCTGGGCACCAGGAAAGGCAGAGATAGAAAAGGGCAGGGCAAGGATGGTGGAGGTGGGGGGGGGGGTGAGGGATCTTTTATGTTTTAACTGAATATACAGTACATGAGATAATGCTGGGGAAAAGAAACTAGAACCGACTGAAAGACTTCAAATGCTGGGCAAAGACATTCTCATTTTTTCTTGCATTTATTAGCAGAATCCTAAAGTCACAAGGAAAAATACCAGGTAGAAAGGAGGTGTCATGGAGCCTGAGGGGAGTACATGGGGCAGAAAGATAGGAGGTTGAAAGGGAAGGAAAAATGGGGCTCTCCAGGGATCCGAGACACTGAAATTCACAGCAATGTGAGTGTGGTTCGGAAACTGAAAATAACATTAAGTCAGAGGAAGAGCGGAAGAGATCAGACAAGCTAGAGATGCAGCCCACCTGAGGGGAGCGGAGGGTTCTGTGGGAAGAACTGGAAAAAAACAGGAAGAGAAAAAAATTAAAATGCCAGTTTCTTATGTTAATTGAAAATTGAAGTGTGCTTAGAAGGATTAGCCGACTGGGGGGATGGTCCCGTAGTGGGCTAGAGAGAACCTGCCAGTTCAGAGCACCTCCAAAATGTTTTTTTTTCGGCTAAAGAGCCAGGGAAGCTGAAATGGAGTCTCTCCTTCCCCCTCGGCAGTTGGTAGTGTATGCCGGGAAAGAGGTAACATGGCCACTACTGGTGGTGGGGAGGAGGAGAGGAGGAGGAGGAGGAGTGAAAAGAGGAGGAGGAGGAGAAGGAGGAGGAGAGTGGGAGACTGCAGCAGTTGCCGCAGCAACCCAGGCAGGCAGCCAAGGAAGTAGGGGAGTCAGAGCAGAAGGAGAGCATGGTGTGAGCTCAAATCACCCGGAGCCTGACAGAGAAGGACTGAGAGCCGCTTCCAGCCCCGCCAGCAGAAGGAGCGGACCTGTGGGAGTTCCGAGATGCCCAGCCCAGAACTGTATTCCCCTGGCTTTGGCCAGGGGCATGGTGAGTGTCAGCCGGCCGCTCCGAGCGAGAGTGAGGACGGAGAGGGCCGGCAGGGAGACGCTGAAGAGTTAGGGAAGGCTGGTGGCAGGGAGGTGAGGAAGAAGAAGAGGGAGGAGGAAGGGGGGAGAAGAAAGAAAACAGATGCTGCTGGTTTTTCTGTTTTGTCTTCTGTAAGGGCTCCAGGTGGAGAGGAGGAGAAAAAGAAGAGAGAAGAGAAGAGGCCGGGTGCAGCCTCCTTAGTGCGGGGCAAAGGACCGCAGGAGGATGCCTTCAATGGGAGGTTTATCCTGAGGCTCCGATTCCAAGGCGAGGACAACAACTGCCCCACGAGAGACTATGTGGTAGGGACCCTTATCATCAAGTCGATCGGCATGAACCCCAGGGACATCTATGCAGTCATACAGATCCCCGGCAGTAAGGAGTTTGACGTGAGCTTCCGATCGGCGGAGAAATTCGACTTCTTTCTGAGAAAGTACCAGGAGAAAAAGGGCCAGGACTGCTGGGAGAACTTTGTGCTGATTCAGCTGACCAAGCCGCGGCTCAAAACCCTCTTCATCCTCTTTCGAAACGAAACTGTGGATACGGGAGACATCGTGACGTGGCTGAAGAGACACTGCGACGTGTTGACCACCCCGGTCAAGGTGGCCGATCGCTTCGGGGTCTGGACGGGGGAATACAAGTGTGAAATCGAACTGTGGCAAGGGGAGGAGGGGGTTGACCACCTGCCGGGGGCCTTTTACCTAGGCGCGGAGAAGGGCTACAGCTGGTATAAGGGCCAGCCAAAGACGTGCTATAGATGTGGCTCCAAGAACCATATGAGTTTAACCTGTAGCCAGGAAAAGTGTTTCCGGTGTGGAGAGCAAGGGCATAGCACCACCTTCTGCAAAAAGGGGATTGTCTGTAACCTCTGCGGGCAGAAAGGACACATCTATGCCAACTGCCCCAGTGCAGGCCACTCAGCTGGCATCACTGGGGAATGAAAAGAGGGCTTTGGAATAATCAATCCAATGTTCCAAACTACCCAAGCCCCCCCTCTCCCCTGCCCCTCCCTCCCCCGTGCCCCTTTAAGTGCCAGGACTTCTTTGGTGTTCATTTTAGCCATCTTAGAGGAAGTATTTCCAAAATATGTGAATTACCCATGTGTCTCTGCCTCCTTAAACAAGAGTAGAGTGAAGAGAAGTCAGCCTTTTCTTGGTGACTCGAGGTCATCTTTGTGATAGTTAGTGATCATCCCGTGCTATATGATATTTCTTCTGTCGTCTTCTTCGCTGTTGCCATGCTGTGAGCTGTTACTTCGATTGTCAGTGTGCCTACCCTTTTCTCTTTTCCCCCCTTCTGATTTGCTGCTTCCGATTTGTTGTGGTCTGAAAAAATAATAATAAATGTAACCAATGTTGTTAGAATTATATGTAAATTAGGAGTAAATAAGCTCTGAATGGTGAGCCCCAGGGCCCCTCATAGAACAAAGTGCATGGGCTTTGAGACAGCTATTTTGGTGGCCTAAGAGAACTTATATGTTAATATATAGGTAGAACTAGAGATCTTTTCTTACAGAATCATGAAATATCAGAGCTTAAGAGGACTTTATGGATTATTTAGCCAACTCCATCCCTCTTATTTTTCAGATGGGCAAACTGAGGCCAGGAAAGGGGAAATGACTAGAGTCACACAGTGATGTGGTAGGAAAGCCAGGAGTAAAACCTAGGTTTCCCAACTCTAAGTTCAGAGCTCTTTCTATTATATATAGTGCCTCTTGAGTGGGGTTTATTTGTTTATTTGTTTTTCCTATTTGGTTTTGGGTTTTTTAGCTGGTTCTTCATTATAGTCTGATGACTGAAGCCACTAGAAGTTGGCTCTCCAGTATCTAGATGAATGGGGGTGTCTCAGAAGGGAGGGAGGGAGGCTGGCTCAGGCAGTCAGCATCAAGGATTCCAAGAGAAAAGGGCCAGCCCTGCTGGCCTAATGAACAAAAATGAACAAGGCTCTAGAGGATTTTTAAGATAATTGGAACGCCATAAACAGAAGAATCAGGAAGTAGGAGAGAAAAGCAAAAAGGAAGAAGATGAATTTCAGGTAGAAGGCAGGGATGAAAGGCAGAGGAAAACCATTTATGTTGGAAGGGATGGTGACCCTCTCCTATAGGTTGGAGTGTGTTCTAAAGGGATTTGGCAGGTCCAGTCTGGACCAAACATTCCCCTGTTTATCCCCATCAGTAGTCAATTGATGCTAGCCACATGGTAGTATAAATAGGAGCTGTAGGCTTAAAGCTTAAGAAACACCAAAAAGGGAAGCTGAGTAAAAGGTCATTGCTAACCTTGTGATTCTCAGAGCAATGAGTAGAGAACTATGGGTAATAATAATAAACACCAACATGTGCAGAGAGTGCTTTTAAGATAGCAGAGAAATTTGTACACGTTATCTTACTGAAGCCACACAGCTCCTGAGATAGGGACTTAAGATTTAGAACAGGCAGGAACTTTAGAAATCATCTCATCCAACCCCCTCATTTTACAGAAGAGGAAACTGAGACCTAGAGAAAAAAAAGTGACAGTATGAGCACTGGAAGTAGAAGTAAATTTTGTCTTAAGGGGGAAAGGCCAGCTGTGAATAGGCATTGAGGGAGAAAGAGAGGAGAAGGATAAGGGGAGAGAGAGAGAGAGAGAGAGAGAGAGAGAGAGAGAGAGAGAGAGAGAGAGAATCACCTTGGTAGATAGTTATCCCAAAAGATGATAAGCTACTTGTGTGTAGGTTTTGTTTGCCCTTGTTCTGTATTTGGCATTATTTTGTTGTGGTTTCCAAAGTGAATTAATGGCTTGGTTTGTTATTGTGAATAAATATTTATCTTTTGTATAAATTACCTCAGAGCAGTATTTTTCCTGTCATTTCAAAGCACTCCTTAAAGATTTAATAATACATGTTCTAGATACACATTCTCATCCATGTGCTCAGTCACAAACTCTATCTTTACATACATATTTATATATCTATGTTAGGGTTTACGGATAGAAAAGACCCTTATATTTATCTGGTCCATAACCCTCTACAGCCTCTAAATTTGTACAGGCAGCAAGTAGAACTGGGATTCAAACTCATTTCTACTGACTGCATATCTAGTATTTTTCCCACTATGCCTCAGTTAGCTCTCACAAAAACTTAAATGCATTTATGATCTCTTCAGAGTGGCTAGTCTCCATGGCAGATCAGAGGGAAACCATTAGATGCCTTCTCATCCTATGTGATAGATATCTTGTCTTTGCCTAAATCTGCAGGAAAGATATCACCAAAAGCTTGGAGTTCCTTCTGGAAATCCTTCTGAAGGCCTTCTTCTGGCTTTCTGGATACTTCAAAGATACCAGTGGAACACTTGGGTTGTCTTTCTGCCATCCCTCACTCTCACATGATCAGTTCATCTTCCCTTTCTATCACACTCATTCTTAACAGTGCCTTTTATCCCATGTCTGCCATTCAAGTTCCTCCTAGTAATAAAGCCACAGTGCACTTAGACTTACCATGTACTTTTCTGCTGCCCATGGGTCACCTGTCTTTTTCATGAACTGTTCTGAGACAAATAACATGATTTGAAACTAGAGCATCACATTAATACTAGTGAGAAAGATGCTTTCCATATTCTGCTAGGAAATGTCTCTGAACCTTCAGTTGTTTCAGTTGAGATTTATAATCATAAAAATTTAGAGCTGAAAGCCACCTCAGAAGAGGTTGTCTAATACAACTTCATTTTACCAATGAGGAAACTGAGACCCAGGAAGGTTAGATAACTTGCCCAAGATCACATAGGCAGTGAATAACAGAACTGGAGTTTGAATCCAGGTCCTTGCCTCCAAATCCAGAACTCTTTCCTTGGACCACCTCCCATTGCTGTTAGGATTCTTTATGACGTGCCCATGTTTGGAGATGGTTAAGGAAAAAGGCAATGAAATAGTTACTGATATTACTTGGGTGTGTGTGGGTGGTGCCAAAGAAAGACTACCTTACTGATTGGCTCAGCACTGGTACTGTGTGTCTCTCTGCCAATGGGCTAAATCCAGAGAGTCAGGAGCTGAGCAAAGCCAAGGCTTCAGGAGCATCCTGGGAAAAGGGGCTGCTGTTCCATTACTGAAAGAGATCAGGTGGGAGTAGTTAAGAGGTGGGTGGCTCCAGTGTAAGGCCAGAACATGTCAGGCATAATAACAGCTTACATTTCTATAAACCTTGAAGGCTTAGGAACTACTCTTCTTGAAACAATGCTGTGAGGTAACATTATTTCCTTTTAACACACGGCAAAACTGAGACTTGAAAAGAGATCATTTGTCCAAGGATACAAAGCTAAGAGTCCTAACTAAAGCCCTCTGCCTTGAAATCTCATGCTATTTCTGTTACACTGAGAATTATGAGAGCTCTGTAGGTATATATTGAGCAGACCATTTTAATTTTCTGGTTATCTTCTATTCTCTCTAATCAATGAGTTTGATACTTTCCCTCCCCCTGCCAAAAAACACTGGTGACAAAAATCTGGGAATGGTTTGTTTTGGTTTGGTAAAGGAAAAGGAAGGAGGATGCTTAAAGCTAGACATATCCGTGTAACAGCATCCAGTTTTACCATGTGTGAAAAGGGATTAGTAATACCTATACTATCCATAGCATTGTTCTAAAGAAAATAGCTTCTAAGAGAGTAGAGACCAGAGGGCTGGGGTATCATAGAATCTCAGGGGCCAGCTAGGCGAACTAATACCTAAGCAAGAATCCCCTCTACAGCATCCACAACTAGTGGTCATCTTTTCTTTGCTTGAAGATCTCCAATGTAGAAGAACTTCTACCTTCCAAGGAAGCTGATTCCACTTTCAGATTATTCCAATTGTTAGGAAGCTTGTCCTTTCAGGGAACTATAATCTACCACTCTTCAAATTCCACATCTCACTCTAGTTCTGCCTTTTAGGTCAAGCCAAACAAGTTTAATTCCTCTTCCTAAAGACAGCCTTTCCCTACTTCCCTACTTCTGCCCCTTTTTAAAAATAGTCCTGGAGGGGCAGCTAGGTGGCTTGATGGATAGAGAGCCAGGCCTAGAGACAGGAGGTTCTAGGTTCATATCTGGCCCCAGACATTTCTAGCTGTGTGACCCTGGGCAAATCACTTGCCCCCCATTGCCTAGCCCTTACCACTCTTCTGCTTTGGTACATTGCCTAGACCTTACTGCTCTTCTGCCTTGGTACCCATACTACATATAGATTCTAAAACAGAAGATAAGGGTTTTAAAAATAGTCCTGAACTTAGGAGAGAAAATGTATGGGGGTCATATAGGATAAGCATGCATGGAGAATTTGTCATCTGAATAGTTAGATCTAATGGATGAGAATACAGATGTATCTAGGAATTAGGTTCTCTCTCTCTCATAAGGCGTATTTCTTTTTTAACCTTATCTTCTACCTTATAATTAATATTGTATATTGTGTATTGGTTCTAAGGCAGAAGAGCAGTAAGGACTAGGCAATGAGGATTAAGTGACTTGACCAGTATCACACAGTTAAGAACAAGTCTAAGGCCAGATTTGAATCCAGGTTCTTCTGTCTCTAAACCTGGCTCTCAATCCCCTGAGCCACTTAGCTGCTCCTACAGTCTATTTCTTTAAAGGGTAATATAAGGTGCTAAAATTTTAAGCTTAATTTTTTATATAAATGTAAATTATAAAATGCAAATTTAATAACGAGCAAGGTAGAAAACTAGCTGAAGACTTGGTGAAATTTTTTAAAATTAGTGATGCTGAAACCAGTATATAAAGCAAGGATAGGGTTCATACCTGGGGAACCTCATTCAGGAGTTTTAATCCTACAATATGTGGCACATAAAATCATACCCAACATGAAGGACTTGAAAATTTCATTGGCCACTACCACTTTCTCTGTTAACCAGAGGTCATTTGGATCCTGCATTTCCAAAGTTTATTATAGCATCATCATTATGGGACTTTATATTTCTACACCCTGTAAGAGACACAAAGTGCTTTGTATTATTACCTTTGATTATTAAAATAATCCTATAAGGCCAATAGAAGAGTAATGTTTTTTATTCCTAACTAACATATTAGGAATCCAAGGCTCAGAAACATTCGGTAACTTGTACCAAGATTACTCAGCTAATAGGAAGCAGACCTGGGATTTTACTTCCTGAATATCTGACTTTGAATTCAGAGAACTTTTCCCTATACCAGGCTGCTTCTCAGCACCAAGAATGCTTCAGAATCACTCGGGGCTGTTCTCTCTGTCTCTGTGTCTATACAACGTGGTGATTTAGAATAGCAGCTTACCCATCCTACTCTGAAGATACTGGGGGTATCCAAGCATGAAGGAGTGAGTGGATTTTGCCCTTTGTAACCTTATGAACAAGAGCAAGAAAATGCCTTCTCTCTCTAGAAATCTGAAAGAGATTCATCTGGAAGATGAATCATAGAATGTCTGAGCTGAAAGGGACCTTAGAACAGAACAAAACATATGTTAGTACTGAAAAGGACTTTAGGGCAAAATTAGAAGAGACCTTAGAAAGAAGAACATAAAATGCCAGAACTGGGCAAGTTGGTAGGGATCATCTAGTACAACCCCTATTATTATTGTTGTTGTTGTTGTTATTATTATTATTATTATAAACTCTTACCTTAGGTCTTAGAATTGATTCTGAGTATTGGTTCTAAGGCAGAAGCAAAGTAAGGGCTAGGCAATTGGGGTTCAGTGACTTGCCCAGGGTCACACAGCTAGGAAGTGTCTGAGGTCAGATTTGAGTCCAGGACCTCCCATCTACAGGCCTGACTCTCTATCCACTGAGCCACCTAACTAACTAGCCAACTAACTACCACCTCCCTATTTTAGAAATGAAGAAACTGAGGCCCAGTAAACAAAAGTGACTCACCTAAAGTCATATAGTAAGCCAATGAGAGTCAGAATCAATACTTAGGTTTCTAGATTTTCCAATAACTATCTTTCCATTATACGAATGTATCTCCTTCAAGAAGTCTTTCCTAGTTAATTAATCTTATTTCCATTACACTTCTCAAGCTTACAAGATGTATGCATGCTGAACCTCAAGATGTACAATTCATAATACATCCTTTAAATTTTTTTTTAAAACCTTTGCCTTCAGTCCTAATAACAACACTCAAACAGAAGGGCAAGGGCTAGGCAAATTGGGTTAAGTAACTTGCCCAGATTCCCACAGCTGGGACGTGTCTAAAGCCAAATTTGAACCCAGATCCTCCTGATACCAGGTCTAGCTCTCTATCCACTATGCCACCCAGCTGCCCCCAATAGTGAATATTTCTTAATTAAGGCCTTCAACATCTTATCTCTTTCCCTGGCCTGATGCCATACTCCCCTACAGAATGAAAACTCCATGAGACTTAGGAGTTATTCTGTATTCCATTTTCTTCCCATCTATACCTAGTATGCAAAGGTACTTACAAACCAAGGTCTTGAATCAATGATTTCCTGTTGTTCTAAGATTATGTCTCTCTCTTGACCTCTCAACCCCTTCAGGCAACTCTCTGAACTAAATTACAGAACCATCTTCCAATCTGCATTGGTAAAGGGAGTTTCCTTTTCCCAGCTTCTACTACACCCAGGAAACGGGTGTCCAGGCCTAAAGTAGGGGGAGGGGAAAAGTTCTTTGATTCTAAATTTCTATGGGTCTAGTACATTTCCAGTCATGATAGTATGGAACTTAACAGGCTCCTTTAGGAACACACCACCATGAGACACTGATTTCTAGGACCAACCTTGACTTAGCCCTTCTCTCTCTCCCCTTGCTCAGCCTCCTCCCCCTCCTTTTATTCTCTAGCTAAAATGTTTTCTCTTCTGAGCAATATTGAAACCAAAGCCAAGGAACCAGCCTTTATCTAGACCCTATTTCCCCCCACCCACCCTCTCCACCCCCCACCCCCACAATCTCCATCACTTTTCCTCTTTTCAGGGCAGGACACACAATTAATTTCCAGCCAAGTGGCTCCCTTTTGGAATAAATAAATATTCCCTCCCCCCAGGCCAGCTCCCCAGTGGGATAAAGAGGAAGAAACTGGCAGAGATCCCAGCTACTAATGTAAACCACTGCCAAGGCTTCTGGCCAGACTCCTCAGGGATTGAGTGACCAGACTCTGGGGGAAAGCAACATGCCCCTCTTCTCCATTCTTCCCCCAAAAGTCAGCCCAAGATTCCTATATTTTAGTCATCTAATATAGATTTATAAGGATGAGAATAGCTGGGTTGATGAAGAAAAATAGGGTAGGAAACTGGAAGTAGGAGGTACACAGGTACCATCAAATCACCCTACTGTGCCCTCTGGCTCTTGATTTGGGACTTCCAAGGTGGCCAAGTGGAAACTGGCCTAGTTCAGAAGTCAGGATGTCTAGATTCTAGTGCTTTCCCTACTGCTAACTTGCTGAGCAAACAAAAGCAAGCCACTTCCTCTCTCTTCAACTCAGTTTCTTCCTCTGTAAAATGAAGGGGTTAGATGAGACAATTTCTGAAATGCCTTCAATTGTGATATCTTTTGAACTGGGACTTACTTATGGTTACAGAGAAAGTTATTGATCCTCCCAGAGATTGTTCCACTCTATCAATTTTTCTGAACATGACCTCTCCCATGAAGCCTAGTCCCTTCCCCTAGTTTTCTCTTCCCTTGAACTCTCAAAGCACCTACTCTCTCATAATGACTGGACACTGAGGATGCATAGGTTCCTATTGTGCAACACACCACTAAAGAATGGCATTGATGCCATGATGAAAATATAGTCTCATTATTGGCTTCTGACTTGTCCTCATTGTAGATGATACTTGTTGAAGGTTTTAGAATTTTAAGGAAAGGCTTTTTTATTCCTATGCTTATAGATCCAGAATTCTAATCAAGAACCTCTGAGTTCCAGTACTCTGTCCCCTTCCCCAGGTTGTGTCTCTTGCTTAGCAAGTCACTTATTTTCTCAGCCTCAGTGTTCTCATCTGTAAAATGGGGATTATAATAGCTCCTACCTCACAATATTGTATGGATCACATGAGAAAGTGTAGTAAATAGTTAGAGAGACTGCCTTGGAGTTAGGTATGCCTATGCTCAATAAAATATCAGATCTAGTTAAAAGTAAAACACTTGAAAGCCTCAAAATTATATAAATGTCAGCTCTTATTTCTCTGTTTTTTGGCAGTCTCCTATACTTCCAAGGCTAAGGATTACTTGCTAAGACAAACACAAGAATTATAAGAAAACAATCACAGATGCCCTTTGATTGGGGAATGTCTGAACAAATTGTGGTATATGTTGGTAATGGAATACTATTGTGCTCAAAGGAATAATAAGGTGGAGGAATTCCATGGAGACCGGAATGACCTCCAGGAATTGATGCAGAGTGAGAGGAGCAGAACCAGGAGAACATTGTACACAGAGACTGATGCACTGTGGTACAATCGAATGTAATGGACTTCTCCATTAGTGGCAATACAATGACCCTGAACAACTTGGAGGAACCTACGAGAAAAACCACTATCCACATCCAGAGGAAACACTGTAGGAATAAAAACACCGAAGGAAAACAACTGCTTGAATACATGGATTGAAGGGATATGGTTGGGGATGTAGACTCTAAATGAGCATCCTAGTGCAAACAACAACATGGAAATAGGTTCTGATCAAGGACACATTTAATACCCAATGAAATTTCGTGTTGGCTGTGGGAAGGGTGGGTGGAGGGGAGGGAGGGAAATAATGTGATTATTATAATCAAGGAATAATGTTCTAAATTGACTAAATAAACTAATTCAAATGAAAAAAATCACAAAACACTTTTCACACAAATAAAGTCAGATCTAAACAAATGGAAAAATATTCATTGCTAAGCAGGTAGGCCAAGCTAATATAATAAAAATGATGATTCTACCTAAATTAATTTACTTATTCAATGCCATACCAATCAAACTACCAAAAAACTATTTTATAGAACTAGAAAAAGAATTTTAAAAAGTTTGCCTGTAAGAATAAAAGATCAAGAATATCAAGGGAACTAATGAAAAAACTGTGATGGATAGTGGCCTAGCAGTACTAGATCTCAAACTGTAAAAATACAGTAAGAAATAGAATGGTGCATCAATGGAATAGATTAGGGGTAAATAATCTAAGCAATCCAGTGTTTGGTAAATCCAAAGATCTCAGTTTGGGGGATTTTGACGAAAACTAGAAAAAAGTATGGGAGAAATTGGGTATAGACCAATATCTCACCCCTATACCAACATAAAGTCAAAATAGGTATATGACTTAGACATAAAGGGTGATAACATACTTAAATTAGGGGGACACAATAGTTTACTTGTCAGATCTATAGAGAAGAGAAGAATTTATGACCAATCAAGAGACAGAGAACATTACAGGTTGTAAAATGAATAATTTTGTCTATAGTAAATCACAAAGCTTTTGTACAAACAAAATCAATGTAGCCAAGTTTAGGAGGGAAACAATAAACTAGGGGGAAATTTTTATAACACATTTCTCTGATAAAGATCTAATATCTCAAATATATAGATAACTAAGTCAAACTTATAAGAATATAAGCCATTCCCCAGTTGAGAAATGGTCAAAGGATATGAACAAGCAATTTTCAGATGAAGAAATCAAAGTTCTCAATAATCATATAAAAAAATGTTCTAAATCACACTTGATGAGAGAAATGCAAATTAAAATAGCTCTGAGGTACCACCTCACACCTCTCAGATTAGCTATAAAACTGCATACCCTTTGATCCAGTAATACCACTGCTAGGTTTGTATCCCAAAGAGGTGAGAAAAGGACGAAATTGTACAAAAATAGTTGTAGCAGCTCTTCTTGTAGTGGCAAAAGAATTGGAAATTGAGGGGATATCCATCAATTAGGGAATGATTGAACAAATTGTGGTATATGATGGTGATGGAATACTATTGTACTGTAAGGATGATTTCAGAAAGAGCTGGAAAGTAACTACTCTCAGCAATACAATGATTTAGGATAATTCTGAGGGACTTCTGACAAAGAATGCTATCCACCTCCAGAGAATGATGGAGTTGGAATGCAGATCAACACATAGGATTTTGCATTTTAGTTTATCTGGGTTTTTGTCTTGGGATTTTAGTTTTATATGAGTATTCTCTTACAAAAATGAACAATATGGAAGTATTTTTTGCATGATAATACATATATAATCCAGATCAAACTGTTTACCAGCTCTGGGAAGGAGAAAAGAAGAAAGGGAGGAAAACTATTTGGATTATATGGTTCAGACAACTTATGCAGAAAACCGTTAATAGATCTCATTGGTAAAATAAAATATATTTATAAAAATAAATAAATAAAAGCTGAACAGAAGAGGAAAAGAATTCTGGTTCTATAATTTACTACTTGAGAAATAGAGAGTTCTCCCACCTTGGAGGTCTTCCAGCAAATGCTAGGTTTCCAATTGTTATAATGGACATTCATTTCATGTATGGGGTGGATTAGATGACCACTGGATAGGTTATATGGTAAATAGTTGTTCTGTTGTTTTCAGTCATGTTTTCAGTTCATGACCATATTTGGGTTTTTCTTGGCAACGTTCCTAGGGTAGTTTGCCATTTCCTTCTTCAGTTCATTTTTACAGGTGCAGAAACTCAGGCAAATAGAATGAGTGACTTGCCCAGTCACACAGCTAAAAATGTCTGAAATCACATTTGAATTCAGGTCTTTCTGACCCTAAGCTAGGTGCCCTATCCATTACTTCACCAACCTGCCCTATCATAAATTGACCAACCCTCAAATTCTGAGATTCTGTCATTTAGCCTCTCTGGTCTTCAATTCTCATTTGTAAAATACAGAGGTTAGTCTAGATGGCTTCTGTGGTCTCTTCCAATTCTAAAGTTATGATCCTCTGATGTGTCTAAAGCAGTGTAAACCCTTGACTTCAAGCTCTGACTGCAGTTTCCCACTGGCTTTTGAAAGGGGAAAGAAGAGAAAACATTAGGAGAGAAAAGGAGAGGAGAGGCAACAGGGAGAGAGGATAGGAGGAGGAAGACCAAGGATGGAGGTCTTAGGGAGCCCTTGCACTAAAGGGAGGAGAAGATGTGCCTCCAAAAAGGACCAAAAGGAGTGGCTAGAGAAATTGGAAAATCTCAGAGGTGTGGTGTCTGGGAGACCAGCAGAGTAGAGAGAATATTAAGAAGGGAGTTCAAGAGAAATGAATCTCAGTGTGGTTCTGGTTCTTGTGGGCTGAGTGATTGAGCCTGCAAATGGGGTCCATGTACCCCTGTCTCTCTTCTGGGAAGACCTCACAACTGCCCTCAGGTCTGGGTGCTCTGTCTTAGGGAAAAGAGGAGGGAGATGTCTATCACCCAGTCTCTCAGTGGTTTTCCTTTCTAGACACTGTTGCTACGGAAACTGGCTCCCAGGGCTGAGACTGTCCACTAAGCCAGCTGTCCTCAAAGCAACCAATGGAAAAGGAGAGCCAATGGGAAGCTGGATTCCACCCAGCTGGGGGGGGGAGGGGGTGTGTGGAGAGAGAATGCGGAAAAAGGGGGAAGGGATTCATCCAGTCAATGGGGCAGCAGCTGCCTCCCTTTGCCTAGATCTCCACCCTGGACCTAGGATGAGCCAATGAGCAATGGTCTTGCTTTCTCTCTAGTCTCACTGTAGCAACAGGACTTGCTTTAAAAAAAAGAATTCTCTAAGTTGTAAGTGATTAGCAGTAACTCATCTGTCTGTTGCTACCCACGTTGACTATCTCTCCCAATAATCTCCTGCTGATACCTCCCTTAGAGCAAAAGTTAATATAGTCCTGAAGTCATTTGGTTAAAAGCAAGCAAACCAACCAACCAACCAACCAACCAAAAAACCTCACTGTACCCATGCCTCACTGCCTCTTGTCTTGTGGGGCAATGGCTGATACAGAGACTTCATCCCCTGGGAGACACAAAGGCTAATGGAATTGGGAAGACAAGTTAGGAGAGCCACCTAAAGAGCCAGTTGTGCCAAGGCCAGGCCAGATCGCCATATTGCAATTGGAAAGGAACTGAGCAGAGCTCCTTACTCCAAATAATCCTTCTTGCTGCTTGTCATTCTACCTTTAGAGCTCCAAAATCTAGGGAGCTAAAGTTTTTTCCTTCTTCTAAGATGTTCCTAGTACTGCATAATCTCCAGAAAGTGACTTGTCTCTGGACCTTAGTATCCCTCCTTTATAAAAAACGAGAGGTTGAGGGACTGTTAGGTGGCTGAGTGGATTGAGAAGAAGGCCTACAGATAGGAGGACCTAGGTTCAAATCTGACCTCAGACACTGCCTAGCTGTGTGACCCTGGGCAAGTCACTTGACCCCCATTGCCTAGCCCTTACCACTCTTCTGCCATAACCAATACACAGTATTGAGTCCAAGATGAAAAGTGAGATAAAAAAATAATTATGATAAAAATGAAAGGTGGGATTAATGGATCTCTAATGACCTTAAAGCAGTGTGGATAAAAAACCTTGGCCAAGGAGTCAGCAGACTCTAGCACTAGCTCTGCCGCTATCTAACAAGCCTCTTCTCTGGCATCTTCAGACTCCAGATCTGCAAAAATAAAAGGTTGGATTAGGTTCCTTCTCCAAACATTGACTACATGCCTAATGCTGGAAGGTGATTTCCAAGGTCTCTCTTGCTTTGACCCTTCTGTGATTTTGTCATTCCAACTTTGACATTTTATGAATGAAAAAAAGTAAATACAGCTGCAACTGGGACATACTTTTAGTTGCTTTCAGCTCATACTTCAACTGGAACGATCTGATACCATGGGATACCAGAACTAGGAATCTGCTCTGGATAGTAAGAGATAGGGATGATAGGGGTGGGAGAAAGGAGAGGTCCCTTTAATAGGGGCAGCAGAAGCTGACAAAGACATACTTTAGGAGCTTCAGTTTTGACCAGGCAGTGCTCAGAATCTGGTGGGTCAAATTTAGATCTATTAGGGGATATTGAGGATGGGAGGTGGCCTCCCATCAGCAGTGGTCTGAAATATTGGATACTCATTCTGCCCTATTAGCTAGTCAGTTCAGAAGAGTCATCTCCCCTTATTCAACATCTGTTCATCCAACAAAGACTTTTCCCTCAGGTTGGCTTCCTGAGTTCTGAGTTTGGCTTTAAATACACATGAGGTCTGAGCCCTTGAGAAGTCAGAGACCCTATTGCTGACATTGTGTGTGAGAATTGCTCTTAAGCATCATTTTATAAGAATAATAACCTGAGTATAACAATAACAAAAACTTGCATTCATGCTTTAATAGTTTAGAAAGCAATTCTCCCATAGCATTCCTGTGATGTAAATAGTGCAAGTAGGGCAGCTAGGTCGCTCAGAGGATTGAGAGTAAGACCTAGAGATGGGAGGTCCTAAATTCAAATTCTACCTCAGACACTTCTTAGCTGTGTGACTCTGGGCAAGTCCCTTAATCTCCATTGCCTAACCCATACTCCTCTTCTGCCTTGGAAACAATACACAATATTGATTCTAAGATGGAAAGTAAGGGTTTCAAAAAAAATTGTGGAAGTTAAATTTTTTTAACAGATGAAACTAAACTAAGCCACTGGACTGGAAGACCAAGTTTCCAAGATATCACATTGCTTCTCAGTCATCCTCACCCTGCACCGTAGTTTTATCTACAAACTTGGACTTCAAGAGAAAAAAAAGAAACAATCTGTTACACATGATACAACATTTCCAGAGCTGGGTATTCTTTTGCCTTAGAGCATCCCTGTAGGATTGTGTGGATTCACTCTAGGACCTCAAGGTTCAATTCAACTGAATACAACATTCATTAAGCACCTGTATTCTGGGCACTGGACTAGGCCATGGGGATACAAAGAAACAGAGACAGAGAGACAAAGAGAAAGGAAAAGAGAGCAACAGGGATAAAGATAGAAACAGACAAGGAAGGACAGAGACAGAAAGAAAAAGGAAAAGAGAGGGAGAGGGAGAGAGAAAGGAAAAGATGGAGACAAAGAAGCAGAAACAAAGTTACGGACAGAGAGACAGAGATAAAAATAGAGACAGACAAAAAGAGAAAGGAAAAGAGACAAAGATAAAGATAAAAAGAGGGAGAGACAAAGAGAGAGGCAGAGACAGACAAAAATAAAAAGGCAAAAACAGAAAGACCTAGACTGAGAGCAAAGTCTCTGCCCTGAAAGAGATTCCATTCTACTGGTAAAGGGGTGGGGAAGAGAAATACAACCTGTTCAAAGATTTTAAAAAAAAAAAGGTGAGATAGATAAAAATAAATAAATTTAAAGTGTGCAACCAGGGTGGGAGATGCTAACTACTGTAACTAGGGCAATCAGGAAAGATCCTAGAAAGATGAGGTGATTACCTTGAACCTTGAAAGTAGACAGGAGTTTCAAGTACTAGCAAACACCAGGCACCAAAACTTCAGCCAATAGGCCAGTTTAGCTGGATGATAGAGTTCATGAAAGGGAATCTTATAGTTAGCCGGGAAAGAGCCCTTGCTTTTCCACCAATTTATTACCTAACTTTACAGAGTCTGCTGCATCTGAGCTGGATTTGAAGAGAAGATGTCAAAGGGGCATGTTACTAATATATTAGTAAAGGGGCAGGGGAGCAGACAGAGGAGGGGAAAGCTGAATGTTGTATTCCTGGCCTATGGCAAACTTGCTCTCAAGGACATGTTTTCTAGCTGGGTAATCCAGCAGTTTAATAGCAGAAGCACTAAGGCTCTATTGGAAAGACAATCATAGTATCACAGATCTGGGGTCACAAAGGACCTCAATCTACTTAGATCTAGTCCAACTCCTCTCTGGCCCCCATTTTGCAAATGAGGAAACTGATCCCCAGATGATTTGCCCAAGGTTACAGATACTAAGCAGAATTCGAATCCAAATCCTTCCACTTCAGAACCAGCACCATAGAATCATAACTTTTAGAGCTAGAAGGGACCCCAAAAACCACCTACTTCAACCTCTTCATTTTAGAGAAGAGAATGAATCCCAGAGAAAGGAAGTGATTTATCCAGGTGATTTTTCAGGAACTGAAAGGTAGAATCCAGGCCAGAAGTCTTTTGAGTCTAGGGTCAAAAGGCAAATTGAATTTAAAACTACTGAATTGATGCTATAAGGGTGGTCCTTCCCCAAAGGGAATAATAGGATCTAATTGGATTTTGAGCTGGAAGGAACTTTAGAGATCTCTCCCTAGCCCCTGAAACCCTGTATTTCATCCATTCTTCTCTAAAAACATAGTGACCCTTCTTAAGGGACAAGTAAAAAGGCACTTCTCTTCTCTCCCTTCCTTATAGGCCCCAAGGCCTTTGGGGGAGGAGGGGCTACCATGGCCCTACTTCCAACAGTCTTTGCAGGCCTTTTCTTTTCAAGAGCCAGTCTTTCCCTGTTCCTGTCCCCCCCCCCCTTCTTGTGCTCCCTGAAATGGCCCACCAGCCTCAGCCCAGTTCTAGGATGCGCTAATTAGGCGATCTAGCTGAGTCTGAAGCAAAACACGAGGCTTTCGCTTTTCTCCTCCTCCATGTCTCCCTTCAGCCCTTCCCCCATCTCACCCCCTCCTCCTTAGCATTCGGCTCACATCCCTTTCCTTCCCCCTCCCCCATTCCACCCAGGCTGGGCGGCCAGAGCCGCCCCTCCCCTTGGCCTTTCTTCCTCCACTCAGATACCCCGCAGGTTCAGATCGAGTCCTCATCTTTCTTTACTTCTTTCTTTCCTTCCCCACCCCACTGCGCATCTCTTCCCTAGAAGCTGCCCCTCCCGCCCCATGAGGCGCGCGCGCGTCCGCGCGTCCTCTCTCTGTGTATGTCTCTCTCTCCCTCTCCCCCCACCCTCACCCCTCCCTCCCCACCACAGTCCATGGAGGGAGAGCCAACAACACTATGAAGGTGACCCACTCCCTGGGGCACGCAACCGCCCCGCCACGTCCTCACTGGATGGCAGGTAGGGGAGGCGCAGGACACGTGGCTCAGGAAACCCCCCCCTAACCCCCCAGCCAGGCGCCACCTACTGGTGTGCCTACCATACCTGCTCCCCATTTCTCTGCCACTCCTCCGCTTTCTTCTGCCCCCCACCCCGCCTCCAACTCCCCACCACTGGCCGAGGGATGGGGCCAGGCAAGGTCTACGATCACCTGGAGCTGGGGAACTGTGAAAACACAGGGGTCTTCTTCGACCCCAAGATCCAGTTATAAGAAGGCAAAATGCCTTCGGAGACACTATAGGGAAGGCCCAAAGTGAATGGGGAGAGATCTGCAAGAGAGAGAACAGCCGTGGGCGGGGAGGGGGGGGGGGGCGGAGTGAGAGAACTGATACCTGGAGCCTCGGCAGCCACTTCCACTAAGAGCAAGCAGAAGAGCCCATAGAGAGACCTCCAACAAGACCGAGTGACTACTGGACCCCTCCACCACCACTTCTGCTAGGTGCTCAAGTTTCCTGGGGGAAAGGGCCCTGAAACCAGCTCGCACCCCTCCACCCTACATCTTGCCTGGGGCTAGCTTTAGAAATGCATCAAGCCCACTGGGTGACCGCCCTAGGCCGGCCAGCAAGTGAGAATAGCCTATAGGAAAAGCGCCTGAAGTGATTCTCGCTAGAGTTCCAAAAGGTTACCACTTCATCCAGCTCTCTCTGCATCACGCGCTTTGAGATCAAGGCTTGGAGAGATACTCAAAAGATCCATTCTCCTTCACCCCCATCTAGTCCCAGCACCTCGAGGTGGGGGTTGGCAGGGGAAGGAAACTGATACCCGCTATTGCCAACCTTCCCCAATAAAAGCCTAGGGCGGGGGGCAGCATGGAACCCCGCCCTCTTGGCAAAAGCCCTAGCTCCTAGGGCAGTGATTGGGGGATGCAAATATTCCCTCCCCTGCCTGGCAACCTTAGCCGCTGCGATCCCCAGGGGTGGGCGGGACTAGGCAGCTGACAGAACCTGCACCTTTGCTGGGGCTGACCCGGGGCGGTCCAGCGGGCAGGACGGTGCCCGGGGCCCGGGCGCGCGTGAGAGGGCGCCGGAAGCGCGCGCGCGGGGGCGCGCGGGGAGAAAGACACTGGGAGGCGGCGGCCGAGGGGCGGGGAAGTGCCGAGCGGCCCCGCGCCTGGCTGGGGTGCGTGCAAGGCGGCATCAGCATCGGCAAAGGAGTCCCACTGACTGGGGAACCGAGCGGCGTGGACCTGGAGAAGGTGGTAGGAATCAGCAAGAAGACACAAATTCTTTGCCTTGGAAAACGCCTGTAATGGATTTGAAATAAACTTGAGGAGGGGGCTGTGGGCGCGCCAAGCCCATATGGAGTACCGGAGCTGACCACGCGCGCCAGCGCCCGTCGGGGGCCGGTGCGCAGCCCGCCAAAGCCCATCTCCTCTCCCAAGTGGCCCAGCTAGCTTCCCAACCCCAGAGGACCAGAACGATCCACGGGACCGAACCGAGACAGCCGACCGTTCGCGAACCCCTTATTCCCAGCCCTGTTCGGATTTGTAGGATGCCTGGGGCCCCGACAGCCGTCTAAGTAGCGGAAGAGTGAAGGAAGGCAAACTCCCGGGCGGGATGGTGCAACAGAAGAGAGGTCGTGGTGGCGAAGCCAAGCGGGAGGGCTGCCAGCCACCGGCCGCG
Source organism: Monodelphis domestica (assembly GCF_027887165.1). Taxonomy (NCBI): domain Eukaryota; kingdom Metazoa; phylum Chordata; class Mammalia; order Didelphimorphia; family Didelphidae; genus Monodelphis; species Monodelphis domestica. Next base: position 409,837,553 of record NC_077227.1, read on the forward strand.
GGCGAGAGGGCGCGGCTCCGCCGGGAGACCCCGGGTGAGCCGGGCTGGTGCAAGACCCCCAGCGGCCACATCAAGAGGCCCATGAATGCTTTCATGGTGTGGTCTCAGCACGAAAGGCGGAAGATTATGGACCAATGGCCCGATATGCACAACGCCGAGATCTCTAAGAGGTTGGGTCGCCGCTGGCAGCTGCTGCAGGACTCTGAGAAGATTCCATTCGTACGAGAGGCTGAGCGACTGCGTCTCAAGCACATGGCTGACTACCCGGACTACAAATACCGGCCCCGTAAGAAGGGCAAGGGGGCGCCCAGCAAGGCGCGGCCCCGCCTCCCCAGCAAGACTAAACCTTCGCTGTTGGGTCGCGGGGGTGGGGGCCGCAGGAAGGCAACCGGGGAGACTGGGGAGCAGCGCGGGGGAGGCCCGACTCTTGGGGAGGAGGTGGAAGCTGAGGACGAGGAGGAGGAGGAGGAGGAAGAACTGTTGGAAGTGCGGCTGGTGGAGACTCCCGGGCGGGAGCTGTGGCGGATGGTCCCAGCGGGGCGGGCTGGAGGGAGGCAGGGGGAGCGGGCAGGGGGCCCGCGCCCAGAGCCGCAGTCGGAGGAGGCGGGGGACACCCCGGAGACTTCTAGACCCTCCCAGCGCGGCGTGACTGCCACCTCGTCGGTCAGCTCCCCGGCGCCCTCTTCCCTGGTCCCTTCGGATGAAGAGCTCGAGGAAGAAGAGGAAGGGAGGGAGGAGGAGGAGGAGGAGGAAGAGGAGGAAGAGCCGGAGAAGGAGCCTCTCGGGTTCCTGCCCCGGCAACTCCCAGGAGCCTTAGGCCCTGGCCTAGACTGCACCTCCCTCGACAGGGACCCGGACCAGCTGCCTCCTGCAGGGACCTCGCACTTCGAGTTCCCCGACTACTGCACCCCCGAGGTGACTGAGATGATCGCTGGGGACTGGCTCATGTCCAGCATCGCGGACTTGGTCTTCACCTACTGAGCCGAGCACTCATTAGGTGACTCGGACAACACAAATCAGGTCGCACTCAAAAACCAGCTGTTTACATACAGGAATCAGGTATTTTTGGCCTTCAGCCCCATCAAAGGCAAAGGCTTCCGCTGTCACCCCATCCCCGACACAGATGCCCTCAGCCATGCCTCCACACTCAGCCCACCCTTGAACCCATTCCCTATGGACACACCCCACTTTCCGTGACTTGCGCCCAGACACTCCCCTCTCTCCATCTTTCTAGACACACCCCTCTCTCCATATTCCTAGACACACCCCTCTCTCCCTTAAACGCAGACACACATGGGTCCTTGCTCTTTCTATCCCCTACACACTGGCATGCCCCCTTTTCCATCTCATACACATACCCCTTCCTTTGTGGTGGAAGCATGGGGTAGTGGAACTGGATAGGAAACAGAACCCTCTTCAAGTTCCAGCTCTGCCCCAACCAGCTGTGTGACCTTGGGCAGATGTTTTGACCTCTCTCTGCCTAAATTTCCTTATCTGTAAAATGAAATGGTTGGAATAGATGACCCCTACGGTCCCTACCAGCTCTAGAAATCTATGGATCTCTCTTATACAGAGACAGACATTGTCTATCCCCCTCTCCATCCCTTACAGAAACCTTTCTCTCCGTCCCTTAGGGAGGCAGCATGGTGCTGCCCTGGATTGGGAGTCAGAGGATCTGGGTTCAAATTCCAGATTAAAATCACTACCTGTAAGACCTTGGGCAAATCCCTTTACCTTTTGGGGCCTCAGTTTCCTCATCTGTAAAATGAGGGGGTTGGACTAAATGGCCTCTTAAGGGCTCTCCCAACTCTATATCTAATGAACCTCTCTCCATCTCTTCCACAAACAAGTCTCTCTGTCCTTTATACACATACCTTGTTTTCCCCATTCTTTCCATATATGCTCTCCATCCCATTCCTTGGATATAACCCCTTTCTCCATGTCCTACACACACATTCTCTCTCATCTCATCCACTCCTCCCTCTCCCAAGGGGATGGGGGGATCTCATCAGGGTACACAAGCCCACCTCACTCAATTTCCCTGGCTGGGATGTTCCCCTCATTACCCCATCTTGGCTAAGGGTTGTGAAAGAGGCAGCACTTGGCCTAGCTTCTTCTTATCTAGCTCCATGACCCCTACTCCTGATCTTAGTTGCTCCATAGTTCCCCCCTCCCCATGCTCTTTTCCTCCCTCCTGCCCCCTCCTGTGGTCTCCCTCCGAGCTTCTCCCTCTCAGTGGCCAAGAGCTGAAGTTGTGACCTTGCCTCTTCCTTCCTTCATATGCTGGACTTGCTACATTTGAGGAAAACCTGAAGTGCTATCCAGTCCCCAACCCCACCAGGGCAATCCACTCTGGACATAGAGAGAGGCAGAGGACACTCATTCTCAGCCTGTAACCACCCCATCAACTCTAGGTGACCTCAAAGTGCTGCCTTCTAAGAGAAACATTGTTAGGATGGTGAATTCTGGTTTTAAAGAGGATTTTTTTCATTCTTTTATTGAGAGGAATTCGGAGGTACCCTTCAAGACACCCCTGAGGGATAACAGTGCCCCTTTCCCTTCCTGCTTTTCATTTGCCCTGTTGACTCCTCTTTCCCACATGGATCTGGCCTGTCTTCATCTGTAAAATGATCAGGTTGGATGGGATGACCTTGAAAAGTCCTAGCACCTCTTCTCCCAGCAGGGAGTGCTGCCCCAAGGCAGCTTCATCTGTGAGCCTTGCCAAAGGATTACTCTGTCCATCGAGCCCCCCAAAATAATCCATATCAGGCTGAGGCTTTAGGGCCTAGACTTTTGAATTCAGCAGGTATCCTACCCCCACTTAGAGTGACCAGGTTCCCTCCCCCACTGGTGGGTCTCCCATGGCACCATCAAACCCTATTCCAGTGTCCAGGCCCCTTGAGGGGCATCTTCTGTCTGGTTATTTCACTGGGCAGGGGAGGGCAGAGGGCCAAGGAAGCAGTAGACCTTTCTTCCCATTAAAAGCCACTCTGAGAGCCATTCTTGGAAGGGAAGGGGGGTAAGATGGTGAAATCAATCAGAGAGCAGGAGTTGCCGTTTAAAGTCCCCACTAATATATCCCCAGTACACAATCTGCTGGACCCCTAGGAAAGCGCCCCCCTAAGTGAATATTTCCTGAGTATTCACATTCCCTCAAGAGGAGAGATAGCTAATGTCCATGGGGGGTGGGGTGGGGGTGGGGAACACCAGGCAGATTCTCCGGCTGCCAGACCATGGAGTTCAGGGCCTTGCTAGTTTTTCCCTGCTATAGGGATTGGGACAACTAGTCAAGCCCAATTACCCTTGGCTATCTCTCTTTCATTCCTCCTAACCTCCTCCCCATACCCAGTTCTCAGTGCCAAATGCTTTGATCAGTGTTATCATTCAGCTGGGGAAATAGGCATGGAGAGGGCTTGGGGTCAGTGGCCAAGTCATCAATCATTCAGTAAGCACCCTGGGACATGCTCAGCCTCCTAAGCGGCTCCCAGGGCTAAGAGAAATCATCTGAGGCCCAATGGTTAAGCTTGGGCTGAGGGTGTCCAGAGGGAAGTAACAAGAATGGTCAGAGCACTGGATTCAGAGTGAGTAGCCTAGCACAAAAAGCTGTAGTCTGCCTCAGTCTGCCCATTTTTAAAAAACAGGGACAGGTGCCTTTTCCTATGCATTTGTAATATTTGGTTTGAAGTGCAGTGCCTGGGGGCTGTGCCTCACTTATGGCATTCCTGGACTAAATAGAAGTGCTGGCTAGGTCTGCCAAGGCCTGGATGCCACCTGGATTCCTTCCTGTCAGAGGATACCTGTCCTCTCTGTTGGGCAACCTATTCCCACCCTATGGATGCTATGCTCCCCTACCTTCACCTTCACTCTGGGCTCCTGCTGTTTGCCTCCCTCGGCTACCTGGCCCTCCACAACCTCGTGTGTTCCCCGAGTCTGCCACTGCCCTTCCTCATCCCCAGTCTGCCCATCTCCCATCACTACCTAGACTGCTGACATTGTGTGCCCCACTCTGTCATAGGTTCAAACACCCACATACACAGATCTCTCAGGAACAAATGGGGACCCCTGGTCCCTCCACAACTCCCTCTGTGCCGTTCCCCACACAGGCCAGCATCTCTGCAGGGATATCCTGTCCCAACCCACCTACCAGCTACCCGCCCTGTATGTGGTGCTCCTTTCCAGGCCTCCTTTCTATCTCTTAATTTTTCATTTCCTTTCTTTTTTTTAATGTTGTATGAGTGAAGAGGTATCACTGTGTGTTGTCTTGGAGAACTAGTCTCATAGCCGAGAGTAAGAGGATGGGGGCAGCTCCCTCTCTGTGTGGAAGGGGCTGGAAGCCCTGGGCTCCAGTATCGCTCCCCAATACCAGGACTAAATAAAGTATATGTGCCCTGAGCCTGTCCAGCCCCATGTGTCTATTTTGTTCTCTTTCTCTCTCCTACTTCCTCCATCAAGTTTTTACTGAGCATCATTTCTGCCCAGGGTCGCTATGGGAGATGACAAAGGCGTCCTTATCCTTGAAGATCTGGTGACTAGTTGAGGGCACAAAACATCTCAACCATATACTCTTGCTTTTAGTCAAAGCCTTCTGCTCTTCAAATTCCTCCCAATTACGATATAAGAAATCCTATTACCAGGAGATAAAACCTTTCATTTATCAAATCATTAGATTCTAGAATTGAATGGAACCTCAGAGGCCATCTGGTCCAATTCTCAACTAAAGCAGGAGAGCTCTTGTCAGTTCTGACAAGCTATCATTCAGCCTCTGTTTAAACACGTCCAGTGACAGAGGGCCCATTCCCTCCAAAGCTGCCTGTTCCATTGTGGAACTGCTCTCGTTTTAGCAAGCTTTTTCTCATATTCACCTGAAATCTCCCTCCCTTCATCTTCTACCCCTTGTTCTGTCCTCTGGGGCCCAATGCAATAGGATTCATGATACAGCCCTTCAAATGCTTGAAAATGGCTATGTCTCCCTGAAAATCTCTTCTCCAGGTCCAATATCCCTAGGTCCTTCAGCCAATATAATGCCATAACTACCAATCTCCTCCATCTCCTACTCGATCTCCTCTGGCTAGAGCCCCAGTGTCTCATCTCTCCTCAAAGAGACTCCTGGACCTGAAAGATTCAAGCCAAGGATGCAGATTTCTGTGAAACGAAGAGGAAAAGAAGAGGGGGCGATAAATTCCATCTCTGCTGCTTTATTGTTGTCTGACTTTGGACAAACAAACACCTTTCCCACTTTGAATCTCAGTTTACTGTAAAAATACTGGATGAGAATACCTTTAAAACCCCTCCTGGCTCTTTTAAGTTTTCTAATCTAATATAGAGCCAGAGAGAGGCTTTACCTTTTAGCTCTGACAGTCTGTTCCAAGGCCATCCATGCTTAAGCAGCCTCAGAGTCAGCCTGCATCTTGGATGAGCTAAACCTTGGAAAGTGGGGGGAGGGGAAGTCCTGGCTAGGATAGTGGCGACACCTGCCGGCTAAAGTACGATAGCACCCCACCTTCAAGGATCCCCTGTAATCAATGAAGGAAACATCATCACAGACCATCAGGGCTGGAAGGACCTTTGGAACACGAATATCTGAGTTGGTAGAGACCTTGGACCTCAGAATCGCAGAGCTCGGAGGAATCTTAAAACACTGAATGCCAAAACTGGAAGGAACCTTGAACCAAAGAAAGTCAGACCAGGGAGGAACCTTGGAATGTAGAATGTGGTAGCTGAGAAGAGCCCTGGAATATAGAATGCTATTTACTGGGGAAAACTTCCAACTGTAGAATGTTAGAGCCAGGAAGAACGTCAGCCCATAAAATGTCAAGCCTAAGAAGAGCTTTAGAACATAGAATGTTATAGCCCAGAGGGGTCTTGGAACATGGAATGTCATAACTGAGAGGAGCCTTAAACCAGAGAATATCATAGCTGAGAGAAACCTTTGTGATAAAAGGGGCCTTGGATCATAGAATGTCAGAGCTTGACGGAACCTTAGAACGTAGAATGTCAGAGCTGGGGAAGCCCTTAGAATATAGGATATTGAACTACAGAGCCATAGAATGTATGATAGACAGTAAGAGACTTAAAAGATCACCTAGCCATGTTTCCTTATTTTCCAGATTAAAAGATTGAGTCCCAGATCTATGAACTATTTACTGAGTTCCTGTTGGGTGACTAGTTCTGTGCTCAGTGTAGTGAGAAAATAGAGAAATGTAAAACAGAATCAATAGACAAGGTTCTTGCTCAGGAACTCCATTAGAGGATATGGGACTCTGGTTCTCTTGTAAAGGAGGGGGGGGAGACATAGAAAATCCTGTATAATGAAGAGCTACAAGATATAGTATAGCCCCTGAGGCTTTTAGAAGGGGAAGATCACTGTGGTCTGGAGCAATCCAAGAAAGCTTACTGGAAGAGGTAGGCTTCTTCCTCAAAGAGGTAGGTGTGGGAAGGATCCTTTGACTGTTCAGTCACTGCTCTGAAAAGCTAGAAATTTCCAGAGGAGAGAGGAAGAGCAATATAGTAGAAAGGGCAAGCACTAGTGTTGGGCTCAGATGCTCTGACTATCTGCCAAGTAAACTGGGAAATGTCACTTTGTTGGATTAGCTTCTCTGATCTATTTTTTCAGATAAGGTTAAACCACCATTGAAGTTCCTTTTGACTGAAATTCTATAATCTATAAAATAAGAGCAATAGTAATACTTTCTTAACTTACCACATAGTCTTGTGAGGAAAACATTTTATGAACCTTTAAGTCCTACAGAAAATATCTTATTTATGTAACTTGCTTACAAAATGCTATCCTCAGGGCAACTAGGTGGCTTAGTGAATAGAGAACCAGGTCTGAAAATGGGAGGTCCTGGCTTCAAATCTGGCCTCAGACAATTCCTAGCTGAGTGACTCTGGGCAAGTCACTTAACTCCTATTGCCTATTCCTTAATGTTCTATCTTGGAACCAATATTTAGTATCAATTTTAAGACAGAAGGTAAGGGCTTAAAAAATGGTGTCCCACAGCAACCCTGAGTAGTCAAATTCTGTTCCAGTTGATAAAAATTTCTAGATAACACCCATTTACATAGAGATTTCCTGAGCAATATCATTAAAGTAGGAAGGACTCAGTGCCTTCCTTTCTGGGAGGCTTGGGGCTTCTGGAGTCAAGAAGTAGGAAGACCAAGAATTGTTGTGGGCTGGGAAGATCAGAGTATCATGGAATTTAGAGCTGGAGAAAACTCTATAGGTCATCTAGTCCAATTCTCTCATTTTACAGATGAGATAAATGAGTCTCAGAGTGGGAAAGAGGGAACTTTGCCTGAGGTCCCACAGGCAGGTTGATGGAATTCAAACCCAGATCCTTTGACTAAATCATGGGTATTTTGACACAGATCCAGCCTTACAGGATGATGTATAAGTATCAGAATCAAACCTGTAATGGGGATTCCCCAAACCCCAAGGTAGGGCAGCTGAGGCCCATCTCAGCATGGGCCTGGAGATACCAAGACCATACCCTTACTGCTTTTAAAGGGATATAAAGGGACAACAGCATTTCTGATCCTGGTGGACTTTTCAGAAGATCTCTCTAGAGGCAGAGCCTGGAGGCACATTCACCTTTTATTCTTTGGCTCTTCATAGAACCCTAGATTTTCAGAGCTGAAAAAATAAACAAGCAAATAAAACCTGGAAAATATTGGATCCAACTCCTTTTTGCAAAGAGGAAAACTAAGGCTCAGAGAAGTCACAAAGCTAGTGTCAGAATTGGTATTTAAATTTAGGTCTTCTGACTCCAAAGTGTATATACATATACATACATTCAAGTACTTGCTCTACCAACCTAGGTCCCAGGTGCTGTGACTATGAAAAGACTGCCGAACATTTGAGGCTGGAAACAAATATCAGATGGTAGTTGAATAATAGCATGAAGAACCTGGGGGAGAGAGGGATTTCCCCCCTCTCACTTTTAAGCTGCTTGTCTTAGGTGGGCTGGGGGGTGGTGGTGGTGGTCAGTTGGAGCCTGGTTAGGTGCTGGTTAGAAGGCTGGGGAATAGGTCTTACATTTCTGGGTGGGGTATCCCTTCTCCAGAGAAATCAGTCTCTTTACTTTGATCTTTTCCTGGGACAGAGGCAGAGGGGAAAAAAAGGGAAAAGAATAGGAGGCAGAGGTAAAGGAAAAGAAAAGGCTAGAGAAAGGGAGAGAGGAGGAGCAAGAGGGGAACAAAGACAGAAGAGACCAGAGAATATAGAATGTCAGAGCTAGAAGGACCTTGAGAACAGAGAACCTTAGAGATAACAAGGAGGGGGATTTTAAAAGACACAGCTCAATTCTCTCATTCTGTAGATGAAGAAATTAGTTAAGAATGAAGTGACTTGTTTAAGGTTACCATCAGTGTTAAGGAGAACAGAAAAGGTGAGGGGGTGGGGAGGGAGAAAGAGAAGGAAAAGTGGCTACTTCTAAACTGGACATCTGCCTGAATTTCCCAGCTTCACTGAGCTCCCTAGCAACCGATGGCCACCCCACCCCCATCCTCTGGTGTTTCCTAGCAACCAATGCCTCAGCTCAGCCTTTCTTGGGTTTCCTAGCAACAGAAGGTCAGGCCACCTTCCCAACAGGTGGGGGATATCAGAGACCCTCCTTGCAAAGATTGAGGTCTACTCTGGAATGGATCTTGTCACTAGTGAGGACCCTCTACCTGGAGGCAGGTCAAAACCAAGGGAGAGGTTCCTGACTGACTTTGGGAAAGTCCCTGACCTTCTCTGCCTTTTGTTTGTTGTGTGTTCTTTGGTGTTTTTTTTAAAACCATGGTAGTTCCCTGGCCTTGTTTCTAGAGCACCAGTCATACCACAGACTGTGGATACCTCCTAGCCAATGCTCCAGCTTCCTGGTACAGAGCCCTCCTCTCCACTTGGGCTGTTAGAGGATTTTGCCTGAAGATTGAACTCTGGTGGGGCCCTCACTGGCCCTGCCTGAAAGGATTCCTTGTGGCATTCAGAGGATGGGGGAGGGCTAGGCAGAAGAAAAGGAATGAAGAGGGTAGTTGGGATAAGGCCCCAGCAGGACACTAACCAGAGAGGAAACCATCCCTCACTTTCACCGAAAAAGTCTCACCACAAATGAAAAAGTCTCGCCACAAATAAACAAGCTCCATTGGGAAGAGGGAGGGGGAGGGTTAGGCTTCCTTACCTCAGTCTATCTGGGATTCCCAAAAGAGCAACGGGAAAGATTCCTGGGGGCATGCGGATGGAGACTGGTTTAGGAGGGTACAACCCTACCAGACCCACTCTTTTGTAATGCTTCCGGGGATCATTTAGATTCCCACAGGTCAAAGCTCAACCCCTGAGAGGTGGGAGAGGAGTCGGGATAAGGTGAAGGAAAAAAAAAAAAGAAAAGGGGAAACAAATCAGAAGTGGAGTCCCTGAGGAGGGGATGGATAGAGGCATCAGCCACCTCAGACTAGACACTAGTGAAAAGGGTAGCTTTGGGGAAAACCTAGGGGAGGAAAAAAGCTCGTAAAATGTGGGGAGGGATTTCTCCAGGGCTCCCGAAAGCACCATTGGAGTTATGTAGTCCCTAGCTGTTTGGCTAGTCTTCTTGACAGAATGGGATATCTGTGAAAGGGGAGGTGACTCGAAGAAGATCGGTGCTCATTTAAGGAGTGAGGCTCGGTGGGTGGGCTGGGGGCTGGAGGGTGGGGGGAACCGGTTAATTGAAGTGGGTTCGTTGAGAGAAGAGGGCTCAGCGAAGGACGACGCCAGCTTAGCGAGGGAATGGGGGAAGGACGCATTGAAGAAGATAGGGGCTTGGTGAAGGGCAGAGGGGGAGGGAGCTACGTGAGAAGGTGAAGGGGGTGCTTAGTGAGAAGATGGGAGTTAAATTCCCCAGGAAAACGAAGTATCACCCCGCTCTACCCAAGCTTTGGCAGCCTCAGAGAGTAGCGAGAGGTGCCACATCTAGAAGCTACCTGGGGCTGGCGAAGCAGTGCCATGGACTCCAACACTGTCACCCCCCACCCTCCTCCCCACCTCCCACCCTCCCTCCGCAGAGTGGTTCTTGCGCAAGCGCCAACTCAACCCAGCACAGGGGAGGCTGCGGGCTTGGAGGTGAGCGCAGCCCGCCGCGCTCCGACACCCCTTCAGCCCCAACCCCAGCCTTCTCTCCCAGGACTAGTCCCAGAGCCGGCTTCTTTGGCCCAGGGATAGCATTTCCTCTCCCGTCTGGCCGAACCGGGCAGTCGGGGGACCCCAGGGAGGCAGACGGTGTTCTGAGGTCGAGTATGGCAGTACCCCTGGCCTAGGTAAGCAGTATGGGGGTCCGGGGTGCCTCATCAAGGCATGGAGGTGCTCAGGTCCTAGCTTTGGGACCAATAGCGGGAGGAGGGGACCTGGTCTAACCTGACCTAACTGCACTCGGAAAGAACGAGGTGCTAGACTGGGATTCCTAATATTCCCGTGGGATGCCCCCAGATTGGGGCTATGCACCATTTCTGTGCCTCAGTTTCCCCGTTTGAGGAAAGGGTCGGGCTATTTGATGGGCAGCTGGAATGTCCCATAGGAATAGAAATACCCTTCCCTCTAAAGGGAGGGTGGTGGGGAGCTGGGAAGAGACACTCCTTGGAGCTCTTGGTAGGGGGTGGTTGGGCAGGGGGAGGGAGAAGAGATCTGAAGAGGGACAGCATCTCTCTCTCCAGGAGGGCCTCACCTTGGAGAGAGCCCTGAGCAAGAATTGAAGGTAAAGAGCGAGCATAGGACCAAAACATGAAGAGAGACCACATCTCTATTTCTAGCCATCCTCCACTCCCTTTAATGCCCCCTCCCCTTGTCCCGTCTCTTCATCTCCCATCCTAGAGCTGACTCACAGGTTGTCTGCTGTTGTCAACATCCCTGTGTCTCTCCATCTCCTAATTCTCTACTCCCCCCTTCATCAGTAGCTGACTCAACCTGTAGCCATCATCCTCGTACTAAACCCCCACCATAGTTCCCCTCTTCCTCTCTTACCGCCCCCCTTCTTAGATTGCTGATTCACCTGTAGCCATCAGCCCTTCCCCCTCAAAAATTCCCCCCCTTCCCTTTCTTCCTCCTTACCCCGCCCCCATCCCTCTGCAGCCAGCTTTCCCCCTCCCTCCTCCATCTCTGGCCAGTCTTGAGACTGTTTCCATGGCAACTCTCAACCTAAGCTTTCCACTGGCTGGTCCTCCCCCTCCCCCCAGTCCAGGGGCAGACACCCAGAATGGAGGGGAGGAGGTGGGGCCAGAGACAGAGAAAAGGAGGCTCCAAGGTCACCTTCCTCCTCTTCCACGGGAAGGACCTGGCTAGAGGAAAGGGGTACAGAGCCAAAATACGGGAAGGCAGTAGGTCCTGCTTGTAGAAAGAACGGTGGTATTTTAGCCCAACCACACCTCCATTACCCCTTCCGGGAGCCGCCCCCCTCCCAATGATTAATAAATGGTTTGGGAAAAAAATTCATATTTCCAGCCTAAGAGCCTCACAGACCTCCCCAACTCTTAACCCAAAGCCCTCCTCACACCTTACTCTCCACGAAGCCCCTCCGTTCCCTTCCCAGGCAGGTTCCAGAAGGGGTACTCTCTCCCCCTTAAATCTCTATTTCCATCCTTCTTTCCTAGACTCTGCACTGCCACCTAAGGTCTGAGAGCAAGATTCATCTCTCTGCCCATAAAATACCTCCCTAACTGGCCAGCTCTTCTCACTCCCTTAAATTTCGAAATTGAATTGAAGAGACCTAGGTTTGAATTCTAGTTTAGCTTTTCCAAACTACTTGACCTTGGGAGTGTTCAAGGACTGTTCTTTCAAAGGCTGTCCTAGGGTTGACTTTATTCTTCTGCCTGGCCTGGGAAGACAGGATCAGGAAAAATGGGGAGAATAACCTGAAGGCAGATTGCAACTCCTTGTCAGAGAAGAAACTTCCTAACCTTTACTCCTAGCCAAAAACCAAACAATAACTCTTTATTTATGTAGCACTTTAGAAATAATGAGAATTTGGGAAATGGTGTCTTCTCCATCTTTTGAGGTAGTCCAGTAGAAGTTAGATCATCCACTGTTAGGAAATTTGTATGGGATATCTTAGATTTAGAAATGGAAGGGACCTTAGGGATCATCTAGTCTAATACCTCTTCCTCACTTTACAAATGAAAAAAAATTGTCATCCAGAGAAGTTAAATAACTTTCCCAAATTCATATATAGTATGTAGTTTTTAACTCCAGTATTCTGACTTCAAGCCCATTCCAAGATCTAGAATGATGCCTTTTTTCCCCCAACCCTTACCTTCTATCTTAGAATCAATATGAAGTATTGGTTTCAAGGCAGAACATTAAGGAATAGGCAATAAGGGTTAAGTGACTTGCCCAGGGTCATACAACGAGGAAGTATCTGAGGTCACATTTGAACCAGGACCTCCTGTTTCTAGACCTGGCCCTCTATCTACTGAACCACTCAGCCGTTCCTGAATGATGCCTTTCGGAAAAGAGGATTCGTTTTCAATCCATGGTTAATTAGATGACTTCCGAGATGCTTTCATTCCCAGCCTCTAAATCTCTCTGAGCCCCAGTTTCCTCCTCTGTAAAATGAAGCTGTCAGACTAGATAGATAATCTCTAAGAACTTGTTTAACTCAAACATTCTCAGTTCTAAAATCTTTTCCAACTCTGACACTGAAAAACTATGATTTTTGAACCCTTAGATTCTGTGGAATTCACTTAACATCCCCCAAGTACCTACTGTGTGTGTCTAAGGACAAATCTTTCCTTTGGCTCCAAAAGACTTTGGAGGAATGGGGTCCCACCTTAATCTGGTCTTAGGCAAAACCTAGATGGGGTCAGGGTTGGGAGTAGTTTATGAATTCAACAAATTTGATTCAATAAATATTTATTAAACACCTGTTATATTCTGAGCACTAGGCATAGGGAGAGACCAGACCTATAATTTTATTGTTATGGGAACTCTCCAGAGGGGAACTTCCCTCTACCCATTTAGATCTATACATATGTAACTTAACATTTTAGACAGTGTCCTAGAGCACTAAGAACTTCACTGACTTGTCCAGAGTTGCACAGGCAATACACATGGGGAAAAGGGGAGATGGCTTGAATAGGTTTTCCTGACTCCAAAGCTGGTTCTGTATTTATTCTGCCTCAATGCCTCTACTGGGGAGAAAAAACAGGACAAAATGAGCATGACCCTCAAGAAAATCTGCCAGGAGAGATATAAGCAAATAACTGTAACATGAGGCAGAATGTGATCAAGGAAGAGAAGGGCTCCAGACAAAGAGTTATTAGGCCTAATTCTTGCACATAAGCCTTTCAACACCTGGGATCCAGGGTCCCAGAGGATTGTGAGGAGGAAACCCAGCCAGAATGCAAGAGGTTGATGAAGAACTCTGTTTGAAGCATGTGGGAGGAAAGAAGGGGAGAAAGCCAAGATGACTAGAGAGGTAAAAGAGTCCTCTGAGAGATATGGAAAGGAGAAAAGGCAGAGCCCTTTAATGACCACTTTCCCCTTAAAGGATACTTGGGGTATCTGTTGTAAACTGATTTCCCCAAAAAACAATGTAAAAGACTACAGGATTACAGAATGTAGAAAAAGAAGCACCTTTTAAACACAAAGAGTATTGAATGTCAGACATGAAAGATCCCTTCCTTATTTTACTATAAGCAAAGGTTTACTATAAGCAAACTGAGTCCCACAAAGGTGAAAACATTTGGTCAAGTTCAAGTGGCTAACAAGAAGCAGGAGGAATTCAAACTTAGACCTTCCAACTTTCTACTGCACCAAAGTAGAATGGGAGCAGAATAGTTAGAGAAGGGATATGGGATAAGTGGGACTTTAACCACGCTTCATAATCCATTTGGTATAAATTAGGGGTAAGACCTGGCTCACAGGACTGATTGGGTAAAGAAGGGCTTTTGGGAACTCTGATTTTAAGCCCAAATGTTTCCCCCTACTCTCAGATAGAAACATGATGCCCGCTAGAGAAAGGCCGTGTGCCTGTGGTCATGGCCCCCATGAGGACCCTGGCAAGTGGAATGGGGTCCGTTCCTACCTGCACCAATTCTATGAGGACTGTGGAGGTGCAGCCCACCCTGAGGAAGTGGAGGACCCTACTCCAAACAACCAGGATACTTGTGACTGGTCCTCTTCCTTCTGGAAGGTAAGCCTTCTCCCCTTCACCCTCTCCATTGATGGCTTCCTGCCTTAGCCCAGACTTTGCACAATCAGGCTTTTAGGAATTCAAAGGAGAAAGGTCACTGTGAGCTGGGGTGATCAAGAAAGGTTTCTAAAATGAAGTCCTATTTGAGGGATAGGTGAGATACAAAAGGGGAGAGTCTCCAGGATGAGCCAAGGCTCCTAGATAAGAATGAATGTTGGAAGAGGGAATCTGGGAGGGAAAAACTGGTATGACTGAAATAAGTCTGATCCAACTGTCTATATACTGTGCCAGACTGCTTCTCCATCTACCACCTCAAGCCCACTAAATTGGTCAAATAAAAAGGAAACAATTAAATGTTATGGGACTAAGGGCAAACAGGTGTGCTATTACATTGTTGGTAAAGCTGTGAATTGGTGAATCTTTTTGGAAAGCAAACTGGTGATATATTCATAAGAGTGACAAGCCTGATGATGCTCTTTGAGCCATTATTATCCATAAGGAGGTTACACTGTGAGAGCCCAGTAGAGCTCATCAGTGAGGGCACTCTACCCATGCAGATGTAGCTCATCCATACTTTCTCCATACAAAACTTGTCCATGTTCTTTTGTAAATCATCCAGAGAGAACCACAAGTCTTCTATGGTTCAATTAATATCTTATGAATGCCAATAGTATTCGGGTTATCTACATGTTATCTCTCAATCTTGGTACATGAACTGTCTGCCTCCTTTTCTAGTGATTCACATCCTTGACGATACCTCTTACATCATCATGCAACGGAGTCATTGTTGGTAATACGCTACAGCTTAATCGCACCCACCATGGATCTTTCCATTGGGTCAGACCTTTGCAGCTGTGGATTTTCTGAGCTTGTTCCAAATTCAACCATCCAGTGGAATGTCACAATCTGAGTGATATTCATCTTGCATCCACTTGGTTTTTCCTGTATAACTGCATAATTCATATGGGAATCAATACAATATTCACAGCAACTTCCTTTGTAATAGTCTACCTTATGCCCTACCAAAAGACTGGACCAAGGTAGTATGGTATAAAGGAATTTCATACCATTGAATTTGATTGATTGAAGTCAAAGGACCTGGGTTCAAGTCCCACTTTAAGTCTACTACTTATGTAATCTTGGGACGGCACTTATCCTCATAATGCCTCAGTTTCCTCATCTGTAAAATGGCAGGGAGGTGGAAACACAATTGGACTACATGCTCTCTAATGTCCATTCTGAATCCTAGAAAGCCACTTATAAAATTAAAACAACCCATTTTTATTGACTGTTCTAGGTATGGGTGTCAGCCAGTTGCCTACCCCAGTACCTGTCTTACTCTTCCTAGGGAATTGTGTCCTTGTCACTTCTCTTGCTGCTTCTGGGAGCTGCTGCCCTGACCACAGGCTATGCTGTGCCACCTAAGTTGGAGGGCATCGGAGCAGGAGAGTTTCTAGTTCTGGACCAGCGAGCAGCTCAGTACAACAAGGCTTTGGGCACTTGCCGCCTGGCAGGCAGTGCCCTCTGTGCTGTTGCTGCGATCCTGCTGAGTACTTGCATGCTCTTGGTCCTGCTGACCCGTCTCAAGCCAGAACCCAAGGCAGAACCTACAGACAGGGAGGATGAAGAAGCCCAGCAACTGGCACCCATCCTATGCCAGAGGCCCCAGAGCTGGTGGGGACTTGGGCCCTGCCTCCATTACCATGAGTATCCCCTTTGGTCCCTCATGGATCCATACTATCCAACCCAAGTACAAGTCCTAAGCCTCACTCAAGAAATACCTACTAGTGGACAGGGGGTACTACTGATCCAGAGCTTCTGGATCTTTGCCCTTTTGAGGCCACTCTTCTGGTCTTCATCCTTTTTCCCTTTACTCGTTGTCTCCTTTTCCTTCACATTCCTGGTAGGACCCTTGACCCAAGGCTACTCACCCAGCCCCAGTCCCAAGAAGCTAGACCAAGGGGTAGAATGTCCAGGGTTGGGGGCCTCTGCTGTTCCTTCCTACTGGGGAAGGGTCAACAAGGCAAGGTTCCCCAAAAGCACAACTTGGCTCCCTCTTTTTCTAGCCTGGAATCTGGATCTCATGAACTCACTCTGCCACTAAAGAACTGTGTGATCTTGGGTAAGTCTCTTCTCTTGGGGGTTCCTTTCCTTTCCATTAGGGAGCTAAAAACTCTCTAAGGTTCTTTCTAGCTCTGATTGTCTATGGTTCTGAGTTTTAACATTATGTATACCTTCTAGCTCTGAAATTCTATGTTTTGTGTTCTAACATTTTATATATTAAGGTTCCTTCCAGCTCTGGCATTTTATGGTCTGTATTTTAAAGTTCTATATTCCAGGATCATTTCCAGCTCCAGCATTCTATGTTCTAAGGTCCTTTCTAGCTCTACCATTCTGTACCTGACTCTCGGAGTCTCTGCCTCTCCATAGAGATGGGCAAAGGGATTGGGAGGAGGGGGGAATGAGATAGGGCCCTTGTGGATTTATCCCTTGTCCCAAGAGGACTGTATTTCCCCCTCCCCCCAGGAAGGCTTTCTGCCTCCTATAATATCATGTATTAACAATTCCTAATACTTTTATTACTTTTTAAAGCAATTATAAATCTGTTGTCCTATAAGATCCTCACAAAATTCCTGTGAGAGAGGCAGAACTGGGGTAATTATTTCTATTTTACAGAGGAGGAAACCGAGGACCAGGCTGAGGAAGAGACTTTCCTGTCTCAAAGGGAGTCGGTGGCAGAGGTGGAAAATAGACCGAGGTCACCCGATTCCCACTCCAGTGCTATTTCCAACGAACTAGCTCCTAGGGGTGGGGAGCTGGGCTTTCTGGATGGAGACATGAGTGTATCCCTGGAAGAAATTGATGTCTCCATGCTCTGCCCACCCAAGCCAGTTTCTCAAGTGTCTGCCTCCTGGGTCCAACAGCAAGAGGTATCCTTTCTCCCATCACCACCAGGGGGCAACCTGTGCCCAGGACTGGCATAGGGAGGGAGTTGGAGTTCATCCTGCTTATCTGAAAAGCCACCTGGCCACCAGGATCTCAGCTTCACTGGTGTATGGGGTCACTGGCCTAATCCCACTTTTGCCTAATCCCACCGCCCTCTCTGTTTCCTTCTTCCCCTGTCTTTTCCCTTAATAAAAAGCCAGGGTGGATCTCAAGAACCTCTTCTCTCCTACCCGGATAACTGATGGCATGAAGGGCAGGCATGGGTGTTGGCATGTAGGGGAGGTACCAAAGATGGTGATAATCTCATGCTATGGGCACCCTGGGTGATGGGTACCTTGGGGAACATGTTGGGATGTGGTCCCCAGGGAGGGAGAAAACCTGGGGGTGTGGGTCCTTTGGAGGATGGACAAGTAGTCCAAAAAGGACTGCGATTCAGAATAATCCTATTCATCCTCTCAGAGGTATTCTTTTTCATGGGCATCTTTTGAGCATTCTACCACTCAAGCCTAGCACCCCAGCACTTGAGCCAGGAGGATGCTGACCCCAACAGGAATTCACCCACCCAATCCCCTCGAGGATCCTTCCCTAAACATATCTATTCTACTTGCTTTAGGAGTAGCCGTTACATGAGCACACCGAAGCTTAATAGAAGGTAACCAGCAACACTCATCAGTACTCATCTACTAGGCCTATATTTTACTATCTCACAAGCCATAGAATACTACAAAGCTTCATTTACCATCTTAGATGGCATTCACGGCTCAGCCTTCTTCTTAGCTGTAGGCTTCCACAGATGGATGACATGTTATTATTGGCTCAACATTCCTAATCATATGCCTGCTATGTTAATTGTCCTTCCACTTCATGTCAACTCATCACTTTGATTCTGAAGCAGCAGCTTGATGCTGACATTTTGTAGGTGTAGTATGACTGTTCCTATATGTCTCTGTCTATGGATGAGGCTCATATTTTCCTAGTATAATTAGAACTACTGATGTCCACTCATTAAGTTCTATGGAAAACTGGAGAAAAATAATCAACCTCATTATCAGATTAATTACTAATCCATTACTAGCCACTATTGTAGTAACAATTGCCCTGAAGACAGACACTTTGAGATATGGGCACCATAAAAGGTAGACACCTTGGGATGTGTAGTTTACCTTAAGGTATGGACATCATTTTGGGATGCTATCCCAACAGAGGATGGGCACATTGGGGTGTGACCAACATGAAAGGTAGGTATCTTGGGGTGTGGGTACTATATAGAAGGTGGGCATCTTGGATATGGGTACTGTGGAGGGCAAATATTTTAGGAGATAGTCCCATGGAGATTAGGTACCGTGGAGGACAGATGTCTATGGGTATGACCATGGGAAGGGCAAATATACCCTAGGGATCCTGGATGACAAGGTAGTGGCAAGTAGACCTGGGAACCATGGTTCCTTAAGAGGAATCTGAAGAGACTTATCATTTCCCTCCTCCTTCTCCACTGAGGAAAAGCTAACTCCCTAGAATAAGATCCTGGGACCGAGATAGATTAACAGATAGAGGAGAGAGACATTTGGGACCCCAGATTTAAGGAATGCCCCTAGCCCCATTTTGCATCACAACTTGCATTATAATTAAGTCAATGACTCAATAAACAAGCATTTCTTAGGGGCCTACTAGGTGCCAAGCAATACTAAGAATTGAGGCTACAAAGACTAAAATGAATTTATATGAGGCATCCTATAGGGTGATTATAATTGGAGGTGACTAAGGGAGTCCTAATGGGGAGACTGGGTTGCCCCACTCGTTCTGAATTCTCTTGACCAGATCCATATGAGCATTCAGCAATTCAAATACTTCCAGTCAATTATGGTAAAGGCAGAGGATAACTGACTCCACAGATAGAGTTCCCCACCGCAAGACTGAGTTTGGGAACTTGTCCTTCTGGTAACCTGGCCCGCAAACCTCAAGGAGCTAGGGTTCCAGGGATGCCCCAGCCCTCATATTCCCTAGAAACTCTTGTGGCTCAACCTTTCTTTCTCCCAACTATCAGGCAAGATGTTGTGATAGGGAAGGGCAGGAAGTAGTTATAGCTTCTTTGGAGGTTTTCTGAGTAGTTCAGCTCTTACTTGGCAGGGTGTAAAGAATCCTCTATATGGGTCAAAGCTATCTGGTCCCCTCCTCAGAAAGAGGCATTTTACACTAAAAAACAGCATTTCCTTTTCTTAAACCTCATTCACCCCCCAACCTGTGATCTTTCACTTCCTACCACTGCCTCCACCCTCAATCTGAAGCCAGTCAAATCAGACCTTCCTCTCCCAATCCCCAGGCCACTCTGCCCTATCTCCTCTGTGCTGTGAGTCAGTCACCAGAGACCTTAGAACAAGCTGTTTCCAAGACTAAGCAGGTCAGATTTACAGCCCCTTCCTAAGAGAAAGATAGCTCTGGGGTCCTGAATGCCATGTTCAGCCCTGATCTCCACTAGATTTGGCTTCTAGCCTGAGATCTCTACATAAACAAGAGAGTCAAGCAGAAGAGGTGCAAAGAAAGGGAAGAACGTGTAAAGAGAATGACAGATACAAAGAGATCCAGAAAAAGTCATCCATGGTGAGTCTTGAATGTTTCAAGATGTTCAGGAGGAATACCCTCCACCCATTCACCTGAAACCAGTAAGCTAGACACCCTGGCTTTTGGGGTCTTTCCTGGGATTGAGGGTGGGAGGTAGGGAGCAGAAGTGGCTCTCCCCATCTTTGGCCTTCTCTACTCCAATATGCTCTGGTTGAGGAAGGGCATCTCTTATAGAGGCTTGGTTCTCCTTTCAGCACTGGTTATCTCAAGGAGGCCCACTTAACACAGAATGAATCTGTGATCTAGGACTGGAATTTCAAGACCTTGACCTCTACAGTCTTAGCCTGAAGATAGTGACCAGGTGATTCCCCAGGCCTCAGGCTTCCCATTTCCATCACTGGACCATCTCTTGGACAATAATGGGTATCTGCAAAGACTGATTTCTCCCCACATCGTGATTGCTCCCAGGCCTCTCTACCTGAGTCTCTGACTGTTGAATGGAACCATCAAAGAGCTAAATAGCAAGAACCCTGGCTATCTAATGTCTGGATTGTGAGTTCCCATGTCACTGCTGTGTGTCTGACCTAGGACCAAACCTATACCTCCCCCTACCTTTCTTCTTCTTTATTTATTATTATTCCAAATGTTTACAAATCCAAACAAAATAAACATCTCCATACATAAAGAAAAAGAATATATTACACAAATGAAAGTACAGCTCTTCTCTAGGTTTAACTTACTTTTTTTTCTTATTTACATAGTAGATCCTGTCCACTAGTATCCCATTCCTTCCCCACCCTCCCACCATCACACAGGATATCATCATGGAGGTCACCATGTTCATATAAATGAATTCATTCATGTTTTATCTTTTGGTTCACTTTCTGACCACAACATTCTCAGTTTATTCTACCAGGATTAGTTCTGTGGCTGTGTGTAATGTTCTCCTGCTTCTACTCATTTCACTGTTCATTATCTCATATAGTTCTTTCCAATTTTTTTTAAGTCAGTTCGTTTGTCATTTTCTTATGGCATTGTGGTATTCCATCACAATCATATACCACAATTTGTTCAGCCATTCCCCAATTGATACATACCCTCAGTTTCCAATTCTTCACCACCACAAAGATTGTGGCTATAAATAGTTTAAAACATATAGTTCTTTCCCTCCTTCCTTCTTATTTTTGCAAACCCTTACTTTCTGTTTTAGTCACAACTGTAAGACAGAAGGATTAACCCCAGGTTAATGGGGTTAAGTGATTTTCCCAGGGTCATTTAGGTAGAAAGTGTCTGAGGTCATATTTGAACCTAGGTCCTCCTGACTGTGGGTCTGTTGCTCAATCTACTGTGCCACTCAACTGACCCTCCCTTCCCCTTTCTTTCTTTTTTTTAAACTCTTACCTTCTGTCTTAGAATCAATATTGTGTATTGGTTCCAAGGCAGAAGAGTGGTAAGGGCTAGGCAATGGGGGTCAAATGACTTGCCCAGGGTCACACAGCTAGGAAGTGGCTGAGGCCAGATTTGAACCTAGGACCTCCCATCTCTAGGCCTGGCTCTCAATCCACTGAGCCATCCAGCTGCCCCCTTCTTTCCCCTTTCTTAGGCCTCCCAGAGTTTCCTCATGATACTGGTTGCCATCTCTATGTCTACCCAAATCCCAGAAATGACCACAGACTCTCAAAGATCCTATCAACTTATGAGGTTTCCACAAATTGGCCTGCTGGTCCTCTGAGGGGGAGTCTAGCTAAGAACAAGAAAGCCCCTTATCAGAGGTGTAGCTGCCAAGGGACAGATTTGCTATGTCATGATGTCCTTGAGAACATCACCTAAGAAGAAGAAAAGCTAATGTCTGGGTTGGTGGAGAAGTTCCCAGAGCAGTGAGTTCACCTATCTTTAGAAAGGAATATAGATCATTCTGGACTACTAAGAAACAACAGCCCCTGAGAAGGGTGTTCTTTTTTTTTTTTTTTGGAAAATTTTATTTAATTAGATGATTTAGAATATTTTCCCACGGTTACAAGACTCATGTTCTTTCCCTCCCCTCCCAGCCCCCTCCCGTATTGGGTGTAATATGTGTCATTGATCAAAACTAGGGTGATCTTTTAGAGTCTACTTCCCCAATCATATCCCCATCATCTCATGTGATCAAGCAGTTGTTTTTCTTCTGTGTTTCCTTTCCCACAGTTCTTCCTCTGAATGTGGATAGTGTTCTTTCTCATATGCCCCTCCAAATAGTTCTGGATCATTGCATTGCTACTAGTAGAGAAGTCCATTACATTCGATTGTACCACAGTGTATCTGTCTCTGTGTACAATGTTCTCCTGGTTCTCTTCCTTTTATTCTGCATCAATTTCTGGAGGTTGTTCCAGTTCACATGGAATTCCTCCAGTTCATTATTCCTTTGAGCACAAGAGTATTCCAGCACCAACATACACCACAATTTGTATAGCCATTCCCCAATCAAAGGGCATCCCCTCATTTTCCAATTTTTTGCCACCACAAACCGTGTTGCTATGAATATTCTCATACAAGTCTTTTTCCTTATTATCTCCTTGGGGTACAAACCCAGCAGTGCAAAGGGCAGGCAGTCTTTTACCGCCCTTTGGGCATAGTTCCAAATTGCCTTCCAGAATGGTTGGATCAATTCACAACTCCAACAACAGTGCATTAATGTCCCAATTTTTCCATGTCCTTTTCAAGTATGCGATACTTTCCTTTTGTCATGTTAGCCAATCTCCTAGGTGTGAGGTGATACCTCAAAGTAGTTTTGATTTGCATTTCTCTGATTATAAGAGATTTAGAACATTTTCTCATGTACTTATTAATAGTTTTGCTTTCTTTATCTGAAAATTGCCTATTCATGTACCTTGTCCATTTATCAATTGGGGAATAGCTTGATTTTTTGTACAATTGGCTTAGCTCCTTATAAATTTGAGTGATTAGACCTTTGTCAGAGGTTTTTGTTATGAGGATTTTTTCCCAATTTGTTGCTTCCCTTCTAATTTCGATTGCATTGGTTTTATTTGTACAAAACCTTTTTAATTTAATGTAATCAAAATTATTTATTTTACATTTTGTAATTTTTTCTTACTCTTGCTTGGTCTTAAAATATTTCCTTTCCTGAAGGTCTGACATGCATACTATTCTGTGTTCACCTAATTATATTTCCTTCTTTATGTTCAAATCATTCACCCATTTTGAGTTTATCTTGGTATAGGGTGTGAGATGTTGATCCAAATCCAATCTCTCCCACACTGTTTTACAATTTTCCCAGCAGTTTTTGCCAAATAGTGGATTTTTGTCCCAAAAAGCTGGGATCTTTGGGTTTATCATAGACTGTCTTTCTGAGGTTACTTACATCAAATCTATTCCACTGATCCTCCCTTCTGTCTCTTAGCCAGTACCATATTGTTTTGATGACCAATACTTTATAGTACAGTTTTAAGATCTGGTACTGCTAAGCCACCTTCCTTCAAATTCTTTTCATTATTTCCCTTGATGTCCTTGAACTTTTGTTTTTCCAAATAAACTTTGTTGTTGTTTTTTATAATTCAGTTAAAAAATGTTTTTTGGTAGTTTGATGGATATGGCACTAAATAAGTAAATTAGTTTGGGTAGGATTGTCATTTTTATTATGTTAGCTCATCCTACCCATGAGCAATTAATGTTTTCCCAATTATTTAGATCTAGTTTTAATTGTGTGGAAAGTGTTTGGTAGCTGTGTTTAGATAGTTCCTGTGTTTGTCTTCACAGATAGATTCCTAAGTATTTTATATTGTCTAGGGTAATTTTAAATGGAATTTCTCTTTCTAACTCTTCCTGCTGGGATGAATTGGAAGTATGTAGAAATGCTGATGACTTATATGGGTTTATTTTGTATCCTGCAACTTTGCTAAAGTTATTGATTATTTCCACTAGCTTTTTAGTTGATTCTCTAGGATTCTTTAAGCAGACCATTATATCATCCACAAAGTGTGATAGCTTTGTCTCCCCATTGCCAATTTTAATACCTTCAATTTCTTTTTCTTCTCTAATTGCCACTGCTAGTGTTTCTAGTACAATGTTAAATAATAGAGGTGATAATGGGCATCCTTGTTTCACTCCTGATCTCATTGGGAAAACATCTAGTTTATCCCCATTACAGATGATGTTGGTTGATGGTTTTAGATATATACTGTTTATTATTTTTTAGAAAAGACCCTTCTATTCCTATACTTTCTAGTGTTTTCAATGGGAATGGGTGTTGTATTTTTCAAAGGCTTTTTCTGCCTCTATTGAGATAATCATGTGATTTTTGTTGGTTTGCTTGTTTATATGATCAATTATGTAGATGGTTTTTCTAATATTGAATCAGCCTTGCATTCCTGGTATAAATCCTACCTGATCATACTGACTAACCCTCGTGATCACTTGCTGGAGTCTTTTTCCTAGTATTCTATTTAAGATTTTTGCATCTATGTACATGAAGGAGATTGGTCTGTAGTTTTCTTTCTCTGTTTTTGACATGCCTGGCTTTGGAATCAGTACCATATTTGTGTCATAAAAGGAATTTGGTAGAACTCCTTCTTTGTTTATTATGTCAAATAGTTTGTATAGTATTGGCATTAATTGTTTTTTGAATGTTTGATAGAATTCACTTATGAATCAATTAGACCCTGGGGATCTTTTCTTAGGGAGTTCTTTGATGGCTTGTTCAATTTCTTTTTCTGATATGGGGTTATTTAAGTATTCTATTTCTTCTGTTAATTTAGGCAATTTATATTTTTGCAAATGTTAATCCATATCACCTAGATTACCATATTCATTGCCATATAATTGGGCAAAATAAATTTTAATGATTGCCTTAATTTCCTCTTCATTAGAGGTGAGGTCTCCCTTTTTATCTATGATACTGTCAATATGGTTTCCTTCTTTCCTTTTTTTTAAATTAGGTTGACCAGTACTTTGTCTATTTTATTTGTTTTTACAAAGTACCAGCTTCTTGTCTTGTTTATTAATTCAATAGTTCTTTTACTTTCAATTTTATTTATTTCTCCTTTAATTTTTAGGATCTCTAATTTAGTTTTCATCTGGGAATTTTTAATTTATTCACTTTCTAGTTTTTTAATTTGCATGCCCAATTCTTTGACTTCTGCCCTCCCCAATTTCTTAATATATGAACTCAAGGGTATGTAGTAGTACTTAGTAGTACTGCTTTGGCTGTATCCCATAGATTTTGAAAGGATATTTCATCATTGTCATTTTCTTCAATTAAATTACTAATTGTTTCTCTGATTTGTTAAGTAACTGATTTTGGAGAATCATATTATTTAATTTCAAATTAATTTTTGATTTGCCTCCCCATGTACCCTTACTAATTATTATTTTTATTGCATTATGATCTGAAAATGTTGCATTTATTATTTCTGCTCTTTTGCACTTGTTTGCCATGTTTTTATGCCCTAGTACAAGGTCAATCTTTGTGAACGTACCATGTGCTTCTGAAAAGAAGGTGTATTACTTTTTGTCCCTATTTATTTTTTTCCATATATCTATTAACTCTAATTTTTCTAAGATTTCATTCACATCTCTTACTTCTTTCTTATTTATTTTTTGGTTTGATTTATCTAGATCTGATAGAGGAAGTTTTACTAGTATAATTTTACTATCTATTTCCTCCTTCAACTTCTCTAATTTCTCCTTTAGAAATTTGGATGCTATACCATTTGATGCATACATGTTTAGAACTGATATTTCCTCACTGTCTATGCTGCCTTTTATCTGGATGTAATTACCTTCCCTATCTCTTTTAATCAGATTTATTTTTACTTTGGCTTTGTCAGATATCGTGATTGAGACACCTACCTTCTTTTTCTCATTTGAAGCCCAATAGATTTTGCTCCAGCCTTTCACCCTGAATCTGTGTGTCTACCTGCCTTATGTGTATTTCATGCAAACAACATATGGTAGGATTTTGATTTCTAATCCAGTCTGCTATTTGCTTCTGCTTTATAGGTAAGTTCATCCCATTCACAATCAAAGTTATGATTGCTACCTGTGTATTCCCCAACATTTTTATTTTCTCTCCTTGTCCTGCCCTTTCTTCTTGCACTATTTCCTTCTACACCAGTGTTCTATTGTTAATCAGTCCACCTAATCCCCACCCTTATTTTACTTTCTCCCCCCTCCCTTCTTATTCCTCTCTAATTTTTCTTTTGGGGTCTTTTTAAGCTACCCCACACCTCCCTAGAATTGCTTCCCTACACACCCTCCCTTTCCACCCCCTCCCTTTTTATTCCCCTTTTATTTTTTTAGGGTCTATTAAATTCCCTTTCCCCTCTCTTTCCCTCCCCCCTTTTTAACTCCCCACCTCACTCCCCCCCCTTAGTTTTCCCCTCTCAACTTCCCTATAGGGTAAGATAGAATTCAATACCCCCAATGGATCTAGATGCTCTTCCCTTTCTGAACTGATTCCACTGAGAGTACGTTTTGCTCATTACCTTTTAGCACTCTCTTCCTCTCCTTCTTATACTTGTATTCTTCCCCTCCTACTCCCATGTGCCTTTTTGTGTAGTATAGATTATCCTAATTTTCTTATTCCTTCAAGTTTTTCTTGGTGCCATCTTCTCTCTCCCCTTCCCCTTTCTTTCTTTTTTTTTTATGTATGATTTTAAACCATTTAGTACCCCCAATGTCTATCTATGGATAATTCATCTAACTACTATAATAGTGAATACAATTTTTGACAGTTACAAATAACATTTATAGGAATATAAATAAAATATAGGAAAATATAGGAATATAAACAATTTGGCCTTATTGAGGCCCTTAAAGAAAAAAATAAGACCCCTTTCTTTCTTATTTACCTTTTCGTGTTTTTCTTGATTTTTGTGTTTCGATACCAAATTTTCTGTTTAGTTCTGGCCTTTTTTTTTTACAAATATTTGGAAAGCTTCTACTTTGTTGAATGCCCATACTTTCCCCTGGAAGTATATAGTCAATTTTGATGGGTAGGTGATCCTTGGATGTAGACCTATTTCTCTTGCTTTTCTGAATATCATATCCCAAGCCTTGCGGTCTTTTAGTGTAGAGGCTGCCAGATCCTGTGTAATCCTGATTGGTGCTCCTTGATATCTGAATTGTCTCTTTCTGGCTTCTTATAATATTTTCTCCTTAGCTTGGAAGCTCTTGAATTTGGCAATTACATTCCTGGGGGTTGTCTTTTGAGGATTTAGTGTAATGGGTGATTTATGGACTCTTTCAATGTCTATTTTTCCCTCTTGTTGCAGAATCTCAGGGAAGTTTTCTTGGATAATTTCTTGTAGTATGATGTCAATGTTTCTGTTTGTTTCCACATTTTCAGGTAGGTCTATGATTTTCAAATTGTCTCTCCGAGATCTATTTTCAAGGTCAACCACCCTCTCAATGAGATATTTTGTGTTGTCTTCTAATCTGTCATTCTTTTGACTTTGCTTTATTAATTTTTGCTGTCTTGGGAGATCATTGGCTTCTGCTTGCCCAATTCTAGTTTTTAATGATTGGTTTTCAGCTAAGATCTTTTAATTTTCCTTTTTAATGGCTTCCAGCAAGTCATTTCTAGTCTTCAATTTGCTTATTATTTCATTTGATTTCTGGACTTCAATTTCCAAGTGGGAGATCCTGTCTTTTAAACTGTTATTTTCTTTTTAAATTATTTCCCACTTTTCTTCCCACATCTCTTCCATTTTTCTCACAATAATAAAAATTATGAAGAGTTAAAGTTGTTTTGTTTTGTTTTCTTTTGTATTTGTGGATTTTAGTTCCTGGGAGTTGGTGACCATTGCCTTGTTCCTTCCTGATCAGATGTCTAAATAAGGAATGTGGGTGATCTTTGTATTGGGCTCTGGAGAGGTTTTTGCCCTGAGGATATTTTTCCCAGTCCTCAGCAGTGTCCAGCTTCTCTTAGTGGCAGGCCCAGCCCCTCAAAACTTAAAAGATTTTCTCACAGAGGTCTGGGTATGGAGTGTAGGCAAGTCTCTGTTATTTAGTGCTGGAGAGGTTTTTACCAACAGGCTATTTTTTGGGTCTCTGTGGCATTTTGCTTTGAGCCATTTCTCTCTGCCCAAGATCCATGTCCTATCTCCATGTTTCCTCAGCCTCCTGGGTTCCCTAGTCTTACTGTACTTATGGGAAGGCCCAGCCCCTGAGAACTTAAAGATTGCCCAGAAGAGGTCTGGGTGTGGAACATAGGCAAGACTCTGTATTGAGTGCTAGAGAGGTTTTTGCCTGGAGGGTTTTTTCCATTCTCTGTGGCATTTTTCTGTAAGTTGCCCCTTCTCCCCAAGCTCCACACCCTATCTCAACATTTCCTCAGCCTACCAGTGTTCTGAATCTAGTTTCTCTTAGGGGTAAGTCTGTGTTGACCTCAGCCAGCCTCCCTCCTAGAACTTAGAAGTTTGTCCCATGCTCGCTTGGACTTTGGAAAGGTAGGTGAAGTGGGGTAGGGGTGATGAGCTCACCCCTTGGTGGGGGAAAGTTTTCCCCTTTTTGGCATGGAAATGCCTCAACTTTGCCTACCTTCTGTGCTGTGGCCTACCGTGGAATTCCTTCACTTGTTTGACTTTGGTTTTGTCGTTTTGAGGCACTCTGTTTCAATCGGTGGAGAGAAGAAGAGCTCTGCTTCTGCTCTGGAGCCATCTTGACCCTGAAGTCTCCAAGGGTGTTCTTCATGGTGCCATCAAATCCCAGGATAAACCAACCACCCAGTAACATGCAATGATCGAATGATTGAACTTAAAGCCAGAAAGCCCTCAGCTCAAAGTTCTGCTTTGGACAACATTCTGTAACAAGTAGCCTTAGATAAAGTCACTTACCTTATTATTGCCCAAGGAAACTCTAAGATAGTCATTAGAAAAGAAAAGAGTTTTTCATTGATAGAAGGCATTTCCATAGTGGGAATACTCTATGCCAGTGAAATCAGATTGGGATAGTGTGCCTTTCCACCCAACTGAGAAAACTGTACTCAGGCACTTGGGTTATATTACATGTGGGTTATATGTGTCTAGACCCAATGGCATGCACACACCCAGTTTTGTTTCTATTTGACAAGAACTTTTTTTTTTTAACCCTTACCTTCCTTCTTAGAATCAATACTATGTATTGTTCCAAGGCAGAAGAACAGTAAGGGCTAGGCAATTGGGATTAAGTGACTTGCCCAGGGTCACACAGCTAGGAAATGTCTGAGGCCAAATTTGAATCCAGGACCTCCTGTCTCTGGACCTGGCTCTCAATCCACTGAACTACCAAGTTGCCCGTGACAAGTACTTATTAAGCAACTACTAGTGCAGCTAGGTAGTTCAGTGGCTATAAGCTCAAAGTTTGCTTTACTGCTCTATAGCTGGAGCCAAGAAACTTTTTTTGGAAGTAGTCTTATCTCTCTTATTTAGAAAGAATTTTACCATGTTAACACATGAGTCGTTTTAAAAGTTACTCTATTTAAATAGTGGTTAATAGTGGTGTAGGCTTTTTTTCCTTTTAGAAAAAAAACACAACTCAAATTTTAATTGTTTACTGTCACTTTCCAGCCCCACTGCACTTTTGGTTAGACACGGACTCATCAGTGTATGCAGCGTCTTTGTAATTTAAAATAAAAAAACATGGAAGGGTGAGAGAAAGGAATCAGGAAGAACTGAATTCAAATTTGACCAAAGATACAGGTAAGCAATAATGGAGTCCTACAGCAGCAGCCTCATGTGTTATCTTTCCTAAGCCTCTGGTAAGGGAGCTTGTTACTTCATTATTCAGCAAGGAATTCTGGTATTGGTTTTGGCCCACCAGTTAGTGCTAAACCCAAGCTATCCACTAGCCAAGTTATTTCAACAGTTCTTCTGTCTTTCACCTCTTCTAGCCTCCTGGCAAGACAAGTGGTTCAAAAGGTTGGGGAGCCAAAACTTATATTGACAGAATGCTGACTTTTATTCTAGGGAATGGTAGAATATGATTCAGAATTTCACTTTTAAACATTATTTTATTTGTTCATTTTTAAACATTATTCCTTGGAAACAAAGATAATTTTCTTTTCATCCCCCCCTCCCACCACCCCTCCCATAGCTGATACATGATTCCACTGGGTATCATATGTGTCCTTGATTTGAACCCATTGCCATGTTGTTAATATTTGCATTAGGGTGTTCATTTAGAGTCTCTCCTCCATCATGTCTCCTCAACCCCTGTAGTCAAGCAGTTGCTTTTCCTCGGTGTTTTTACTCCCACAATTTGTCCTCTGCTTGTGGATAGTGTTTTTTCTCTTAGATCCCTGCAGATTGTTCAGGGACATTGCATTGCCACTAATGGAGAAGTCCATTACGTTCGATTGTACCACAGTGTATCAGTCTCTGTGTACAATGTTCTCCTGGTTCTGCTCCTCTCACTCTGCATCACTTCCTGGAGGTTGTTCCAGTCTCCATGGAATCCTCCACTTTGTTATTCCTTTGAGCACAATAGTATTCCATCACCAACATATACCACAATTTGTTCAGCCATTCCCCAATTGAAGGACATCCCCTCATTTTCCAATTTTTGGCCACCACAAAGAGTGCAGCTATGAATATTCTTGTACATGTATTTTTCCTTATTATCTCTTTGGGATACAAGCCCAGCAGTGCTCTGGCTGGATCAAAGGGCAGGCAGTCTTTAGTGCCCTTTGGGCATAGTTCCAAATTGCCCTCCAGAATGGTTGTGATCAATTCACCAGCAATGAATTAATGTCCCAACTTTGCCACATCCCCTCCAGCATTCATTACTTTCCTTTGTTGTTATGTTAGCCAATCTGCTAGGTGTGAGGTGATACCTCAGAGTTGTTTTGATTTGCATCTCTCTGATTATAAGAGATTTAGAGCACTTTTTATGATTCAGAATTTCAGAAAAAATGAGGAAAAATCCATAATGTACCACACATCTGGAATTTCCCTTCTCAGACAGCCATCCACACAAAATCATATAACATATTCAATTAATTCAGGGACAAATTCAGCAGAGATGTGCCATAGTGCACAAACCCTATTTGCCTTAGTTGCCTCATCTGTAAAATTAAGCTGAAAAGGGAAATGGAAAATCACTCCAGTATTTCTGCCAAGAAAATCCAAAATGGAGTCACCAAGAGTCAGATTTAAAAAAAAAAGACCCTGGCTCTAGAGTCATGGGACCTAGGTTCAAATCCCAACTCTGATACTACCTATATAAATTTGGACAAGTCATTCTACCTGCCTGGACCTCAGTTTCCTCATCTGTAAAATGAGCCAGTTGAACTAAATAACATCTGTGGTCTCCTTCAGCTCTCAATTATGATAAAGCACTATTGACAAATCATGGAATAAGGAAAATCACCCAACAATCTCCAAGAAACTGTTCCGTACCATATTCTTTTTTCCTTTTAGCATACTGGAGGAATAGTTAGAAAGCACTTAACCATCCTTACATCTCTCTCTCTCTC